>NW_019521813.1:6192-7441 GCF_002814215.2 Seriola lalandi dorsalis | reverse complement strand
AATTATATACAATTATATACAATTATATACAATCTATGTCCAAAGTTTATATGAAACTATAAAATGATGAAAACACCTGAAAATGAAGAAACATCCAACAGGAACAAAAACTCATTCTCTCATTTCTCTGAAACAAAAACATTTTATCATTTATAATTTTTTCACTTGTTTTAAAAAGATAATGATTTGAACTCTTGTTCTGTCTGAAGATCCTACGGAGGCTCGTGGTGACAGACTGCGCTCGGCAGGTGTGGCCTCACCTGTCCTTGAGGGCGGGATTCGCTCCAGCGTTCTCCAGCAGGAAGCGGATGACCTCTGTGTGACCTTCGGCGGCCGCCACGTGCAGAGCCGACCGGCCATCGTAGTCGACAGCATTAACGTCCACTCCAGACAGGAAGTACCTGCAGACCACCACAGAAGAAGAGACATTAATACAGCCTCAGAAATAATCGACTTGAAGCTTTGTTTTTATTCTGACTCTAAATGTGTTTGTTGTTCATTTCCTGTTTATCTTTTTATTTCACCCCCATCCAGCTCCATCTCCTGTGTGCAATGCATTATGGGAGAACAAGAGTCTGTCTGCTTCAAGTAAAAAAAACCTGATTAGAGTTTGTGTGCGAATGGATGTGGGACACAGTGAAAGTCCCGCAGGGGCTGATGGGAAACTCGTTAGTGGTGCAGGTATCTGATCATAAAGCAAAGAGCTGGACAGATTAAAATGCGACCTGATGTCGGCGCTAGAGGGAAAGTTATGTAACGCTGAAATACGAAGGTTACCTCCTCAGGGACTGCACGTCTCCTTTAAAAGCCGCCAGCAGGACGTTCATGATCTGGTATCCCTGCGGAGGAGAGGAGGCCTTTTAGAAGCACTCACATAAACTGGTCTGGGATCAGAGTAAAGGAACAGAGAGGAGCTCGACCTCAGACTCAATCTTCCACTGTCTGTAGGCCAGAATCTGCCTGAGCGGCGTCCTGATGTCGAAACTGTGCAGCTGAAACATCGAGATCAGCTCCTACAGACAGAAGAGTCACTTTATTGTTACAATAAGTAGTACAATAACTGGTAAGTGAATATCTACTTCCTGTTTCAGGTGGAGGTGTTACCTGGCAGAAGTGGACGGCCCTCCAGGGGTTTCCACAGGCGTCCAACTCTGGAGAAAACGCCATCAGACCCAAAACACCAGGAACCACAGCCAGCAGGGAGCCGTGGCTGCTGGACGACGCCGGCACAGACGTCTGCAACACACAC
>NW_019521813.1:4155-5611 GCF_002814215.2 Seriola lalandi dorsalis | reverse complement strand
ATGTTTTAAGAGATTATGAAAATGTTCTCAGATGTGAATATTTTCTGGTTTCCATGACAACGAACTGAGACAAAACATTTGAATCTGTTCACTCGGACTTCAGATATTTTATTCACTGAACAATGAATCAGTTATTAAAGAAAATAACTGTCATACATTATTGATAATGAATAATACGACCTCACCCGAGGAAAACTGATAAAAACACAATTTAACAACAAATGTTGCTGCACATACAAGATTATTATTATTTTCAATCTAATGATTATTAAATTAAAATAAACTGACTGTAACCGACCTAATAATGTGGGTTATGTGACAATGTTGAAGTTATTTAGTTATTTATTTTTTGTTCTTTGTATTTATATTTTGAAAATTCCACTAAACAATAGGAATAATAAAAAAAAAAGGTTTAGCTTTTGTAGATTTTGTGTTTGTGTCAGATTATTTATGACATATTATTGTGATGAACGCTGATTCGAGACTCTAGAATCACAGCTGCAAGTGAACTCAGTAAGAACTAAAACAGACCAGGTCTTACGACTAGATTCTGACACAAGACCAGGACCAAGATGGAGGATGGAGGTCCTGATTATGAGGTGAATCTCCCACGGCAACGAGTCTCTCTACCTGCCGGGAACATAGATCTTTAAGGTGAGTGTTACCTGCAGCATCAGATCCAGAGCAGCGTTGATGTCCGTCTTCTCTGGGAAACACTGGAACACAGGAGTCTGGTTAGAGGCGACAAGAGGACACACTCCACACCAACGGTGACTTCTCACCTTTAAATGCTCCTCACCTTCTTCTCCTGCAGGTAAAAGGACAGAGCGTGGAGTCTGACGCTGGACGTCCTGCTGCTCTGATAACTGAGATCACACAAAAACAACACACACTCAGAGCCGCTGTGTGACGCAGATACACTGTGATTGGTCCGGAGGATGTTTATGGTGTGACGTCATCACAGTGTGACATCGGCACAGAGTGACATCATAGTTTAATGATGTCACATTAGCCTCATTCTTCAGATTATTATTAACAGTTAACTGCAGAGGTGTCAGAGTCTGTACCTGCTGCAGTTCAGGTGGGCGTGCTCTTTGTTGCAGAGTCTCCGCACGACGTTCAGCACCTGCGACACACACACACACACACACACACACACACACACACACACACACTCAGTTAGTGTGTGTGTGTGTGTGTGGTCCTTTAGTTTCCACCTGTCGTCTTCATCACTTACTGAGTCGTACTTCTCCTCTTCCTCTGCACACAGCCTCCCCGCCAGCTGGAGACACACACAGTTAATTAATTGGTTTATTGATTAATTGGTTTATTAAATATCACAATATTAAACACATTTACACGATCAGGTAAAAATAATATTCAATAAACATTCGATTCTCTAATTAAAAGCGAGAAGACGCTTCATTTTCTACACTCAAAACCTGGATGATGGATG
>NW_019521813.1:1211-2929 GCF_002814215.2 Seriola lalandi dorsalis | reverse complement strand
CTCACATTTTCAAAATAAAAGGAAATTCATTTTCCAACTAAAAGCTCTGCTTCAAAGTAAGAGTACTTCATAAAAGGACAATATTTGTCTTTAAGTGTCGTGAAGTAAAAGTCAGAAGTTTCCAAAAAATAAAACTCAATTCAAGTACAGATACTGGAGAAATATACATATAGTACTCAAGTAGAAGTACTATGTTACTGTCCTCCCCTGGTATCGTATCAGACGTACCTCTGTCCATCCACAGTGCAGATTGAGACTCCCCACTTGCTGCTGTCCACACACTCCTTCTCTTTCTCCTGATTGGACAAATACAGAAAAGTACAAAGGTCATTCAGACTGAAAAATCTAAACTTCTTCAACACTGACCAGACATATTGACTCTGTCTGAATCACACTCATATAGAACATGATACTGTGACGTACTGAGCAGTTCTCAGTTTGGTGCCTCGCCCACGGAAAGCGTCACTTCAGATCAGAAGTCCACCAGCCTGGACGGGCTGTTTGTAGTCTTCATATCTCAACACTATGTTTGGAAACTGATCCCAGAATCTAATCTGCTGACAGGTGTCTGAGCAGAACTCACCTGCACCGACGACAGCTGACGACACCTGGAGAACAACTTCTGGGTCTCTTCAGTGAAGGTAGAAAAATCTGGAATAACGAATCGTCCCTGCAGAGCTTTCAGGATGAGGGAGACGAATCCTGTGATGCACCTACAGCAGGACGCACAACGGTAACCCAACATCATCACAACAACCACAAAGCCCACAGCTAGAGTCGCTACCAAAGACCGCCATCAGAATAACAACCACGCTCAAAAACACGACATATACACCACAAACCAAGGGAAAACTTATGACAGCTTCCTGGACCTGAACCAGAAGAGACCTGCAACCCAAAAAAACATCCAGAAACATGACCACAAGTGGTCTGACTGTCAGACTGTAGCTGCAAATAAAACAGTGAGTCATCTGCAAAACCTCGGAGGTAGATTCATGATTTCAGAACAATCTGCTGCAGGGAGGAGAGAGAGGGTCATGGAGAGGTTTTACTGAAGAAGGAAGACTGAATCTTGTCCGAGAAGGAAGGACAGAAGGACAGAAGGACAGAAGGACGGACAGAAGGACGGACAGAAGGAAGGACAGAAGGAAGGATAGAAGGAAGGACAGAAGGACAGAAGGACAGAAGGAAGGACAGAAGGAAGGACAGAAGGAAGGATAGAAGGAAGGACAGAAGGACAGAAGGACAGAAGGAAGGACAGAGGGAAGGACAGAAGGAAGGACAGAAGGAAGGACAGAAGGAAGGACAGAAGGACAGAAGGAAGGACAGAAGGACAGAAGGAAGGACAGAAAGTAGGACAGAAGGACAGAAAGTAGGACAGAAGGACAGAAGGACGGACAGAAGGAAGGACAGAAGGAAGGACAGAAGGACAGAAGGAAGGACAGAAAGTAGGACAGAAGGACAGAAAGTAGGACAGAAGGACAGAAGGACGGACAGAAGGACAGAAGGAAGGACAGAAAGTAGGACAGAAGGACAGAAAGTAGGACAGAAGGACAGAAGGACGGACAGAAGGAAGGACAGAAGGAAGGACAGAAGGACAGAAGGACAGAAGGACGGACAGAAGGACGGACAGAAGGAAGGACAGAAGGAAGGATAGAAGGAAGGACAGAAGGACAGAAGGACAGAAGGAAGGACAGAAGGAAGGACAGAAGGAAGGA
>NW_019521813.1:0-731 GCF_002814215.2 Seriola lalandi dorsalis | reverse complement strand
TGACTTTCAGACTTACGCTCTGCGTTTGGACAGACTCTGCTGGGGGGGGAACCAGGGCTGGGAGGGGGGGAAACCTCGGTCCTCCGGCTGGACCACGGCCTGAGGGAGGGGAGGCTTCAGGCAGCCGTTACTGACCGACACCGGCACCACTGCGCACACAAACACCTTATGGTTTGTTATGTTGTGAGATGATCTAACGGCCTTGTGGGTTTCAGGTGCATAAAACAAACTCACACATAAAAAAAACAACAACGATGGACAAAGAATAAATAATGGAGCAGAACAGGAAGTTGTCTTCTACCAGATCTCTAGCTCCGGTTGTACCTGCAGGTCCAGGACTGACGAGGCTGATGGGCTTCTGGACCGGACTCTGGACCGGACTCTGGATCGGACTCTGGACCGGACTCTGGACCGGACTCTGGATCGGACTCTGGACCGGACTCTGGATCGGACTCAGGACTGGACTCTGGACATGGTTCTGGATCAGGCTCCTGGGTGCTGGGCGGGGAGCTGCATTCTGGGAAACATCATCACGTCAACAGAAAGATGGAAAATGACGTATATTTTGTATTTTAAAGGAGCTGATTCAAACTGAAACACATGTTTGTTCTGTTGTTTACAATCAGGCTGCAACTTCTGCGTTTCCATTATAATCTGTGCATCATTTTATCAATTAATAATCAATGATTCTTTGGTTCCTGAAATGATGTAAAATAATGAAAAATGTTCAA
>NW_019521812.1:6023-7575 GCF_002814215.2 Seriola lalandi dorsalis | reverse complement strand
GGGAAGACGACAGGAAAGAAAAGCTGGAGGGGAGGAGAAGGAAAAAAAGAGGAGAGAGGAGAACAAAGGAGGAGAAGACAGTAGAAAGCAACATTGTTAACGTCAACATAAACAACAATAACAGCGGCGGCGGTCAAACAGCTGCAGTCTCAAGTCTCACTAACAATCAGGCAGCCGTCCAATCACGTGCAGACTTGCTAATCCCTCCCTGTGTGCGAGCCAATCTCACACTGATTTACTAATCTGCTCTCTGCATAAAGATTGAGGTCAGAGTGTGGTCACATGGGCTTAAATCTCACACACACACACACACACACACACACACACACACACACACATACACACACAGGTGGCTTTGCTCGCCCTTTCACCTAAACACAGACACACAAACAGTCAAAGCTGAAACTGGCGGTGATGGAGCCAACATGGCCGACACAGGGAGTGCAGACACCTGTATACAGAGAGTGCTTCTCGGCTTTCAGAAACGTCAGGTATCTCATTAATGACACTCCCATCAGCCTCAGCTGTACTTAGCATTTAATGCTAATTAGCACATGTTAAAAACCTTCTCCCTGTAGCTTCATTTGTGATTTGTTTTTCCCTCTTCCCCCTTTCCCTCCTCACATTTTCCCTCCCCCGAATGACACTGTATATGTCTCTCTCTCTCTCTCTCTCTCTCTCTCTCTCTCTCTCTCTCTCTCTCTCTCTCTCTCTCTCTCTCTGTCACACTAACAGTCCCAGAGGAAGCTGTATGAGCTCATTAGTTTATTACATAACAGCGATAATGAGATTACAATGCAGAGGGAAGATGAATGGAGAAAAGGACTCATCCGCTGAACTCAGAAAACTACAGATTTTTAAACTCTTTTAAACTGTTAAAATATCAGGGAAAGAATCAAGTTGCAGGTTCTTAAAATGCCCTTTTATTATTTAAAATAAATAAATATTTAAAATTTTACTTTTTCCTACTTCCACACACTCAGAAAAATGTCTGGAAAATGCATGTTTTTTTATTTCTCTGCAGGCAGTTGGAAGGTATGTAGAGATTAACCTAGTTCATGGGGTCTATGAGGGATAAACCAGCAGCTCTGCTTAGGACACATACCTTTAAAATCTCTCTCTCTCTCTCTCTTCAGTAGCTTGCTAGCTTGTTTTACCTGTAGCACCAGCTAAATACTCGCTAACGGCGATAATAATTTGACATAATTTCATAATTAATTAAGCATGTAAGAGATGATTTCACAGATAAGTATAAGTAAAGACTGCACTTATTTTAAATCAGACTTCAACAGATAGGAACATATTGGTGTATGGCTTGATTCCTGTCTGTTATATGAACTTCATCACTGGAAAAGTCCTGGGACCTTGAACAAAATCCTTGACATTAACAAGACTAGTAGTAGAGAGCAGACATGAGACGACCATGAAGCTGGTGCCAATCGTGTCGTCTCCTCTTATCTTGGAATGAAGCGTCAAGGATTCACTCTGTTTCTCCTGGATGTGACGCAACTCTATACCCTCACTGTGTGTGTGTGTGTGTGTGTGTGTGTGT
>NW_019521812.1:0-1012 GCF_002814215.2 Seriola lalandi dorsalis | reverse complement strand
ATTGTCAAAGCTTCTGATTATTGATTATTGTTAGTCTTTATTGTCCCTGACTTATATTTTCTGCATCTACAAAACTCCATTTGAGTACAGGACACATTAATCACCTTATTTGACATCATTTCCTCTCAGTATTTCTACCTTACAGACCAACCTGCACCTGTGGTGAGCGGACACACGGTTCTTACCTCGACTGCTCAGAGATAAAGGACAATCAGTGTCTCTAACTGTTGCTCCTTCTTCCCAAAACAAAATCAAAGTGGCTCCAAACTCTGTCACAAAACTGAAAAACTCAAATAAATCCCGAAGTTTCTCGTCGTAAAGCTCGTGAGGACTCGGAGGTTGTTGTTTGAGTCCAGACCAAAGACCCGTTTCTCACCGCGGCTGCGTTTCTGAGGCTCTAAGCCGCTCAGCTGTCAATCACTGCTGCTGGCTGCTAGGTAACCCCGTAGCCCCGCCCACGGGAAGCCACGCCCCCAAGAGGGCATCGAGATACTATAACTTCATACCGTATCCGTATTTGTACATATTTATAGTGTACTGTGGTGTTTTCTCACAATTCAGTTTTTTTTTTGTCATGTAAGAGAAAACCACACAAGACAAAGAAAGAAAGAAAACTTTACTAACAGCAAAGAGAAATAAATATTACAGCAGGTAAATGGAATAGACACAAAGACAAGGGTAAGAACAAAATACAGTGAAATAACAAATTATATCTATCTATCTATATCTATCTATTGTGACAATGTAAACACATTTTCGACCCACAACCTCATAAATAAAACCCTACACACACTGTGCCCCCCCTGCTGTGTGATGCCGTTAACGAGGCTCCGTTAATCACCGTGGAAACGCAGGTTAACGGTTGGTGGCAGAGGAGGAGCCAATAATCTGCTGTTTGAACAATACACACAGGTCATCTGGATCACAGCCAACCATCCCCATCCTCATCATCTGTTTTAGAAAGTGACCTCATTTGATGTTTAATGTAAATATGATAAAGCTTGACTAAAAG
>NW_019521811.1:6694-7637 GCF_002814215.2 Seriola lalandi dorsalis | reverse complement strand
CACACACACACACACACACACACACGCACGAGTCGTCTGGAAACAGGCCAACTCAATCCAGGGAACAAAAGGAGAAAAAGAGAGAGAGACTGGTGTGGTTCATGCTGCATGTCGATCGCCCTGCACATCTCTGATTTAAAGGCTCATTCCACCATTTGTTTTTCATCTATAACGTCGAAGATAAACAAACAAGCAAACAAACATTTACCAACAGCTTATTGTCATATTTACAATTAAATTCAGCTAGTGTTTGTTCTTGTGTTAAATCATGACAGTGTCAGCAGAGCTGTGAGGAGAACCCTGAGTACTGTCAATATAATGCTATATAATACTATATAATACTATAGAACACTGTGATAATACTATATAATACTATAGAACACTGTGATAATACTATATAATACTATAGAACACTATATAATACTATATAAAACTATATAATACTATATAAAACTATATAATACTATATAATACTATATAATACTATAGAACACTGTGATAATACTATATAATACTATATAATACTATAGAACACTATATAATACTATAGAACACTATATAAAACTATATAATACTATATAATACTATAGAACACTGTGATAATACTATATGATACTATAGAACACTATATAATACTATATAATACTATAGAACACTATATAATACTATATAATACTATATAATACTATAGAACACTGTGATAATACTATAAAATACTGTGATAATACTATATAATACTGTGATTACTGTGTAATACTTATATATATATAAAACCACACGTGCACATACACACACACACACCCTTGATTTTTAGTGTCAGTGTCAAACAGGTAGAAAATTAAAAACACGACTCAAACTTTTCTTCTTTTTAAAACACAATGAGGACGCGGAGTACGACAGAGTAGACGCCATTTTAAAGCCAAATTCTTCTGCTGTGTGTCAC
>NW_019521811.1:0-644 GCF_002814215.2 Seriola lalandi dorsalis | reverse complement strand
ACACACACACACACACACACACACACACACACACACACGGCAGGTCTGAGTGTGTCTAATGCTGTCGTTATGTGAAGATCATGGCCACACACTCGAGTCCTTGAGCACAATACAGATTCAAACACACACGCACAAACACACACACACACAAAGGCAGTAATACTCCAGAGGTCAGTCAGGTTAATTACATGTGGTTCCTACTGCTGCAGCTGATACACCAGGTCTGTGCTCTGAATGTACTGTATATGTACGACTCCATCTCTGCTATTCATATTAATTGTTAGTGTGGAGAGAGAGAGAGGGAGAGAGAGGGAGGGAGAGAGAGACAGAGAGAGAGGGACAGGGAGGGAGAGAGAGAGAGAGACAGAGAGACAGAGAGAGAGGGAGAGAGAGACAGAGAGATGGAGGGAGGAAGAGAGAGGGAGACAGAGGGAGGCAGAGGGAGAGCAGAGAGAGACAGAGAGAGAGACAGAGAGAGACAGAGAGAGACAGAGGGAGAGCAGAGAGAGAGACAGAGAGATGGAGGGAGGAAGAGAGAGAGAGAGAGAGACAGAGAGACAGAGAGAGAGGTAGAGAGACAGAGAGAGAGAGACAGAGAGAGAGACAGAGAGAGACAGAGAGAGACAGAGGGAGAGCAGAGAGAG
>NW_019521810.1:2170-11574 GCF_002814215.2 Seriola lalandi dorsalis | reverse complement strand
GCTGGTCCACACCTGTCTACATCTGTTACACCTGTCTACACCTGTCTACATCTGTCTACAGCTGGTCCACACCCGTCTACAGCTGGTCCACACCTGTCTACACCTGTCTACAGCTGGTCCACATCTGTCTACAGCTGTCTACAGCTGATCCACACCTGTCTACAGCTGGTCCACACCTGTCTACACCTGTCTACATCTGTCTACAGCTGGTCCACACCTGTCTACAGCTGGTCCACACCTGTCTACACCTGTCCACACCTGTCCACACCTGTCTACAGCTGTTCCACACCTGTCTACAGCTGGTCCACACCTGTCTACACCTGTCTACACCTGTCTACACCTATCTACAGCTGATCCACACCTGTCTACAGTTGTCTACAGCTGGTCCACAGCTGTCTACACCTGTATACAGCTGGTCCACACCTGTCTACAGCTGTCTACAGCTGGTCCACACCTGTCTACAGCTGGTCCACACCTGTCTTCAGCTGTCTACAGTTGGTCCACACCTGTCCACACCTGTCTACAGCTGGTCCACACCTGTCTACATCTGTCTACAGCTGGTCCACACCTGTCTACAGCTGGTCCACACCTGTCTACACCTGTCTACAGCTGTCTACATCTGTCTACAGCTGGTCCTCACCTGTCTACAGCTGGTCCACACCTGTCTACAGCTGATCCACACCTGACTACATCTGTCTGCAGCTGGTCCACACCTGTCTCATGTTTGGCTGAACATGAAGGATACGTCCAGCAGACTGATGATGCTGCGGCAGGTCTGAAGACTGAAGCCGTCGGTCTTCACCTCAGATCCTTCAACACACACACACACACACACACACACACACACACACACACACACACACATTAAATTCTCTACTGTAAGATCATGCAGCAGCTGAATGTGACAGGAGGTCAAAGGTCAAACTGTTCTCACTCTGAGCGACAACTCTGTCCAGAATCTGCTGGAGCTCGAAGCCTGAGATCTCAGAGTCCTGTGGACACAGAGTCAAGACCTGAACCCAAACCTTCTTCATCTCTGATCACATGAAGAAGAAGTAAAAATGTGTCTTTACGTTTCCAGAGATCTGGAGGAACAGACGTCTGAAGTGAGGATCCACGTCGTCCTGCCCCACGTCAGGCTGAAACAAAACCAGACAGGAAGTTACACCCAGTTTCCCTGAGCCTCAGGTCCTGGGTTTAGTTACAACAACATCATCATCATCATCATCATCATCATCATCATCATCATCATCATCATCACTTTGATGATTCATGTAAAAATCTTTTTTTTCTTCACAGAACAGAAACTAAAAACCACTTCAGATATCTGATGAACTGCAGCTTCAGAGTCTCACCTCCTGGATGTTGGCGCTCACGTCCTCCTCCATCGGCCTGAAACAACCAGAGAATGAAACCATCACCAGTCTGACCAGTAACCACCGGTCCTCCTAGTCCAGCCGCCCTCTGACCTGCTGTGCGCCTCCTTCTCCGTGAACACCCTCAGGGCGAAGCTTCCTTTGCGGTGTGGTTCGAAGGTGGAGGGGACGATGACGTACTCTCCGGGGGGGAGTTTGAAGCGGCCGCACACCTCCCTCAGGTTGATGAAGGTCGGGCTGCGAGCCACCGCTGCCGACCTCAGCAGGACGTCCGGCCCCAGGTGGACGTTACTGCGACCTTTGAACTGACCACAGAAGAAGAACGTCTGCTCACCCTCTGACTGTATCTGTTCTGGTCTAACCCCCTGAACTCTGAAACCCTGACCTCTGACACCCTGACCTCTGACACCCTGACCTCTGACACCCTGACCTCTGAAACCCTGACCTCTGACACCCTGACCTCTGACACCCTGACCTCTGACACCCTGACGTCTGATACCCTGACCTCTGACACCCTGACCTCTGAAACCCTGATCTCTGACCTCTGACACCCTGACCTCTGACACCTGATCTCTGACCTCTGACACCCTGACCTCTGATACCCTGACCTCTGACACCCTGACCTCTGACACCTGATCTCTGACCTCTGACACCCTGACCTCTGACACCTGATCTCTGACCTTCGACCTTGTGCTTGTTAGTGCAACAACTGATCAAAGGAAGAAAACAGTTGTTGTGAATCTCACCTCATCAGGAACCTGAAAAACACAAACACATAAACATCACAGGAAGAAATCACTGATCAATGATCAATGATAAAACTGATCAGTCATAAAATGTCTGTGCATGTGTTAATGTGTGTGTTTATGTGTGTGTTTATGTGTGTGTTTGTTTGTGTGTGTGTGTGTTTGTGTTTGTTTGTGTGTGTGTGTGTGTATGTGTGTGTGTATGTTTAGGTGTGTGTGTGTGTGTATGTGTGTGTTTATGTGTGCGTTTATGTGTGTGTTTATGTGTGTTTATGTGTGTTTGTGTGTGTGTGTGTTTGTGTTTGTGTGTGTGTGTTTGTGTGTGTGTGTGTGTATGTGTGTGTGTATGTTTAGGTGTGTGTGTGTGTGTATGTGTGTGTGTGTATGTTTAGGTGTGTGTGTGTGTGTGTGTGTGTGTGTGTGTGTGTGTGTGTGTGTGTGTGTGTGTGGACCTGATAGATGGCGAATCCGATGGTGTTGAGGTCTCGTCCGAAGCGTCTCTCCCTGCGAGCGTTTTTCTGCATCAGACCGATGAGGGCGGTGCAGCCATCCTCGCCGTCGTCAGGGTCATCGTCGACGGCGAGGAGTCGGACGAAGAACTGAGGGTTGGAGCAGAACGTGGCTGCAGAGAGAGAGAGAACAGGTGATCACACACAGTCGCATGACACACCTGAAACCACAGAAGAAGAAACGTCTGAAGGTTTATCACAGTGATGAAGCGTGAGCACTGACAGCAGTTACACTGTCTATGAACAGATGGATTGTGGGAGTTGAAGTTTTTATTCTGGTTCAGAGATGAAGGTTTGAAGTGACAGGAAGAGGAAGAGAGAGAGAGAACATGATTGTTTTGATGAAATGAGTTGTGACTTTTATTGTGAAGTTCTTAAACGAACTCAGAGTCTGAGATCAAACTGACGCGTCGTCTTCAGTCTGACCCTCAGTGACCTCTGACCTCTGGGTCACACTCGTACCAGGGTAGTTCCTGCAGCCACCAGCGGTGGAGCCAACCCTCCATACGCCCTTGAACTCGGCGTAGTTCCAGCGAGCGACCTGGTTGCTGGTGAGCGTGTCGGGCGTCAGGTTACAGATGTCGAGGCGGGAAAACTGACGCAGGAAGTCGGAGTAGGACATCCTGCAGAGAGAGGAGAAGAAGAAAGAAGCTGACTCTGACTCAGAGAGATTCTCACATCCTCGTCTTCACTCACCAGAACTCTCCATCGTCAGCACGGTGATCCAGCTTCCTCCTCTCCTCCGGCCCGACTCCGGCCCACTCCCTGGAACTGACACAGAGCAATCACTGTGATCATGTGATGAACCTCAGCTGAGTCTCTCAAAGGACACGTCGCTGTAACACTGACCGATCTCTGACACACAGTTGTCTCACATGATCATTAAATGATTGTTAAACCAAAACCATCTGGTTCAGACAGATGTTCAGACAGATGTGGTGCACTCACTCGTCACTCCAGGCGCCAGTCCACTCCACCTGACCCCAGGGGTTCCTGATCCTCAGCAGGTCCACAAGAGAACCGGAGGAATGAACCTGCAGAACCAAAGACGTTGAAACCAGCTGTTCCTGTTTTCTGCTCATGTCAACAAACTGTCTCATGATTACCCAGAATGCCTCACCTGCTCAGCTGCAGTGATAGAGTAGGCGTGGCCTTTAACCAGCTTCTGACTAGTGATCGCCTCCGTCTCATAGGAGCTGGAAATCTGACAAACGTGAACATGTGTCAGCGTTAGCACTGTTAGCATTGTTAGCACTGTTAGCATCCTGCAGGACCTTCAGCTTCTATCAAAGAGACAGAGGTCAGTGCTAACAAATAGAAATTTTATAACTTCAGGCAACATCAGCTAACAAGCTAAATTAGTTAAATAATAATAAATTAAATGACCTAATAGCTAAACTAACGAGCTAAAGAAACTAAAGATCTTAAGAAGATAAACTGATGAAATTACTTAATGAAGTGAATTAGCAAACAAACTGAATGAGCCTCATGTGTTTCTGAGCTAACTGTTAGCTCAGCTAGCTCTCTACCTACGTAGTCGCAGTGGAGGTGAGTCAGAGATTTTGTTTTATTGACATGAATTTAACAGACACCTGTCGGCTAATCAGAGACGGGGATTACAGGTGATATAGAGTTTGAAAGGTTTACGTCGATGGAGCAGCCGAGCAGCGAGCCAAGCTTCAGAGCCTTCCTTATGATGTTGAACAGGGAGGGCGGAGCCTCCTTCAGGTCGTAGCTCTCTGCGATTCCTCCAGTGAAATCCTCGAAACCCTCGATGCTGGAGCCTCCAGTCAGAGCCTCATACGAACTGTTCACCCTGCAGGAGGAGACGGTTCACACTAAAACTTCCCCTTACACCTGCACAGGTGTGTTAGCCACGCTGTGTGATGAAGAAACCAGGACTCATAGTTTTAAACCTGCAGCTGAGGAGCTGAAGCGTCAGCTGTTGATTGTAAATAGTTTCCTGACAAACTGAGAACTGAGATTTCTTCTAAATAAAATCTCAGATTAACAACACATCGACTGTAGTGATCCTGAACTGTGGGTGGAAAATGAAGGAAGATGAAGTGGAGGTTATGTTGGGTCAGTGAGGTGAAAAAATCAGAGCAGCAGGTGTGATGGCTTCACCTGCTCTGAGTCAGCAGCTTCTATCTGCAGCTCTGTTTGTTTTCCAGGCGTACAGAGTACACCCTCCTCCACCCTACTGCTAATCACCACGGGCACGCGCACGCACGCACGCACGCACGCACGCACACACACACAGCACCACCTGGACACTTCCAGCTGAGGTGAAGTAAATTAAACCAAAGTCCAGTCAGAAAAGACCAAACTTAGTCCAACTGTTCACTCCAGAGTGTAAAGTCTGTAAACACTGTAAACACTGTAAACACTGTAAACACTGAACAATGTAAACAATGTGAACACTGTAAACACTGAACAATGTAAACAATGTAAACACTGTAAACACTGTAAACACTGAACAATGTAAACAATGTGAACACTGTAAACACTGTAAACACTGAACAATGTAAACAATGTGAACACTGTAAACACTGTAAACAATGTGAACACTGTAAACACTGTAAACAATGTGAACACTGTAAACAATGTGAACACTGTAAACACTGTAAACACTGTAAACACTGTAAACACTGTAAACACTGTAACAATGTAAACAATGTGAACAATGTGAACACTGTAAACACTGTAAACACTGTAAACAATGTGAACAATGTAAACACTGTAAACACTGTAAACACTGTAAACAATGTGAACACTGTAAACACTGTAAACACTGTAAACAATGTGAACAATGTGAACACTGTAAAGACTGAACAATGTAAACACTGTAAACACTGTAAACAATGTAAACACTGTAAACAATGTGAACACTGTAAACACTGTAAACACTGTAAACAATGTGAACACTGTAAACACTGTAAACACTGTAAACAATGTGAACAATGTAAACACTGTAAACAATGTGAACACTGTAAACACTGTAAACACTGTAAACACTGTAAACAATGTGAACAATGTGAACACTGTAAAGACTGAACAATGTAAACACTGTAAACACTGTAAACACTGTGAACACTGTAAACACTGTAAACACTGTAAACACTGTAAACACTGTAAACACTGTAAACACTGTAAACACTGTAAACAATGTGAACACTGTAAACACTGTAAACACTGTAAACACTGAACAATGTAAACAATGTGAACAATGTAAATACTGTAAATACTGTGAACAATGTAAATACCCTAAATACTGTAAACATTAAATACTGTAAACACTAAACAATGTGAACAATGTAAATAATGTAAACACTGTAAACACTGAACACTGTAAACACTGTAAACAATGTAAACACTAAACAATGTGAACAATGTAAATACTGTAAATACTGTGAACAATGTAAATACCCTAAATACTGTAAACATTAAATACTGTAAACACTAAACACTGTAAACACTGTGAACACTGTAACCACTGAAGCAGCTGCAGTGTAACCACAACAACTGACAACAACCCCCCCCCCACCCCCCACACCCTTACTTGGCGTAGGCCTTCTCCAGCAGAGCGCTCCAGAACTCTTTTCCCTCGGCCGAGTGAACAAACAGCAGCTTCCCGTCTCTGGTTGGCAGCCGGTCATCCACAACCACGTCCACCCACTCTCCGTACTGCCACAGCTACAGGAACAAGAAACATGATGTCACTTCCTCTGCAGGCTCCACCCACCACAGAAAGGAAGGGTCCTGATTGTGTGAAGTGTCACAGCACATACCACTAAGTCTGTCACTGTTGTAGTTATAAATAAAGTTCTCCCAGGACGTTTTCCCTCGAGCTCGAGGAGACGTGGTATTTCACTTTTGGACTGCAGCCCTAAATCCAGGCCCTCCTTTGGTCCTCAGTGTCCCATAATGCATTGCTCAATGCTCAGATTTTTGATGTTGTGTTCAGGTGATGCTCGTCACATTGTGAAGTCATAAACTGATGATGTGTTAGAGGTTGATGTATCCAAGGTGAATCTCACACCTGAAGTTTCTGACTTAACAAGTTAGAGAAGAGCACCTGAATGCACCACAAGCTTGGTCCTCGTGATGTTTGAGCGTTCGGCTCATGAATAGAGCAGCTATGAAATCACTTCCTGTTTCCATCATGAGAACAATCAAGCTCCTCAGAGAGCAGCTGACATTTCCTCTGATCAGTCATTCAAACCAACTGAGCCGCTTCACCACCCGAACCCGCCTCATAAATGTATACATAGGTATATATATATATATATATATATATTATTAGTTCTGGGTTTTTCATTAGTTTTTATTTTTATTTATTTTTGACTTATTGTTTAAAATTTCAGTTTAGTTTAGTTTAGTTAATTTAGGCTAGTTAGTTAGTTAGTTATTTTAGTTGGTTAGGTTTGTTTTTGCTGGTACAGGTGAGTCACCTGGAAGTGGAAGATTCCGGTGTACTGAGACGTGAAGCTCTGACCAGGAGGAACCACTCTGCTCAGAATCTGAGGGTCCAGAGTCAGAGAGGCCACAGCCGCCAGCAGCCAGCAGTCACCTGACAGACAGAGAGCAGGTCACATGATCATAGTGTATGTGTGTGTGTGTGTGTGTGTGTGTGTGTGTGTGTGTGTGTGTGTGTGTGTGTGTGTGTGTGGTCACCCAGGGCTCCCTGACAGATGTCGGTTCTTTTTGCTCCATCCACAATGAACTGAGGAGCAGGACACAGTTCCTGATTGGACGAGACAGCAGATCATCATCATCAAAATCACCATCATCACCATCACCATCATCATCATTATCATCATCAATCTAAAACAGACTGTGAGGAATAAATTGTGTTTTTCAAGCCTAAATGTGAGCTTCATCAACCTTTGTCATTAAACTAACAGGAAGGTGAACAGGTCGACTCACACCTGTCCAGGTGAAACAGCAGCACTGACGTGTGGTTTATGTTTAACAAACTGAGTGAGATTTTTAATTTATTAACAGGAGTGGTTTGAGTTTATCTTTGATATCTTTAAACTGGTAGAAGACAGGTGAATGAGTGAGTCCACCAACTGCTCCAGGCAGACATATGCCAGGTTACCATGGAGACCACACACACACACACAGTTACCTGGTCACACCACCTTCCGCCTGTTTGCTGTGTTAAACACGAGCTGTGGTTTAATGTTAATGTGACACAGAACAAACACCTTGTACCTGATACTAAGAGCACGACGTTGCTGCTTGATTAATCAGTCGATCAGAAACCAGCTGACAACAACCATCAATCATATTTACACTCAGTTAGAGTGAGAATGTCTCCTGTTCTCTCTAACAACATCTCTGTTCATCACTAGTGAAAATAATCACACAGTCGTGTCTCAGCTCACCGTGGGTCGTTTCCACTCCACTCCGATGGTTTTGGACGAGTAGCGTCCCAGCTGGTTGTATCCCAGAGAGTCCCAGGTCGCGGGGAAGGTCGGGTCACAGAACAGCGAGCCGCTCTGCAGACACTCACTCCGCAGCTGTTCAAAGTCCTGCTGGTTGAAGGGTATGGCGTTGGCCTGGCTGCCGGTACCATCTTCTTCCCGGGCCTTCCTCCGGGCCAGATCAGCTGCTGTACTCGCCATCCTGAGAGTCTACCGAAAGTCTTGAGAGTCTACCGAAAGTCTTGAGAGTCTACCGAAAGTCTTCAGAGTCTACCGAAAGTCTTCAGAGTCTACCGAAAGTCTGGTAAGATTCACCTGAGAATCTTCAAGTATCTGTCAGGAATCTGACAAAAGTCTGCTGAAAAGAATTTACAGAGTGTCGTTCAAGATTCAGCCACGAATCAGCTGAAAGTCCGTGAACGTCTCTGCTGTGGTGACCGAAATGTTGGTAAGAGTCTGTCTGAGTCGAGCTGAGGTGTGTGTGTGTGTGTGTGTGTGTGTGAAGGTGGTCAGGTGTCAAGGGGCGGGGCTTTGGTCCAGGTGAAGGAGCAGTGTGAATTATTCAGAGCAAACATCTGATAAACACTGAGGTGTTTACACACAGCACTGACACCTTAAACACACCTGAATCTGAGCTCACAGTCTGCTGCCTGACAACAGGAGACCTGAAGTCCAGACTCTGATCCATACACCAGGACCACCAGGAGCACCAGGAGCACCAGGACCACCAGGAGCACCAGGACCACCAGGACCACCAGGACCACCAGGACCACCAGGACCACCAGGACCACCAGGACCACCAGGACCACCAGGACCACCACAGCTCAGACAGTTTGTGACGTGATGAACCTGACCAGCTGTGGCGCTGCAGAGGGCCCACAGCCTTCAGGTGGCTAATTCAGACTGGCAGTGGTACCTTTAATGACCTCCTGTAAAAACCTTTTACGACAACATTATTACACCAGAGACTATTAAAGAACAAAGCTATGACGAGCTTGTTGAGACATGAAGGTCGATAAGATTCAGTTTCAAACTAGAGAAACTTTTTGAAAAGAGACTTCAAAGACATTTTTCTTTTACTTCGTATCTTAAAGAGCTCACAGTTCCTGTTATCAGAACAGAACACCCTCCACATGCAGGTCTACTGAGGTTCCTGGAGTCTCTCTTCTTCACTGTCACAGATCTGGCTCTACAGCAGCCAATCAGGTGGGAGACAGCTGATGGACGGCAGGTTTGAGACTCTGGGATGTCCTGAAACCTGTGGTTTTATTTTTCATGTTTGTATGAATCTGACAGTTTTCTACGTTTTTTCACTAGAAAAAAAAAAGCGGGGGGGGGGGG
>NW_019521810.1:0-2101 GCF_002814215.2 Seriola lalandi dorsalis | reverse complement strand
GGGGGGCAGACTTTAATGAGACTTACCTGTGGATCTCACCTGTAGAACCTGAGGACAGAGGCTTTGCTCTCAGGGGTCAGAGGTAAAACATGAGTTTTTACGCCTTCCTTCTACTTCCGGTCTGTTCCCTGTCATAGACGTGTGTGTGTGTGTGTGTGTTTGTGTGTGTGTGTGTGTCTTCAGGGTTCTGGCTCAGTGTCATAAAAACACAGTTCAGATAGGGGCGGGGCTGTCCACATACTTTTGGCCGTGTAGTTCATTTGACAGATTTTCCATTTAAGTTTTTTTGATTCTGAAGTGACAATTGTTTTAAAGTCGTTTCCTGCTTTTTTCAGTCAGTCTGAGGAGGTCCCGCATCTGGTCTGAGAGAGAGAGAGAGAGAGAGAGAGAGAGAGGTGGAGAGACCCTGTCAGGCAGCAGGAGAGAGAGCTGGCTCCTCCTCTGTCGGGGCGGAGGTCTGACTGAAAATCTGCGCTAGCAGGAAAAGTTTGCTCAGGAGAAGCTGCGGAGTCTCTTCACTTTCAACTGTCTGGACCTTCTTCTCCTTCACCATGTCCGGCGTGGCGTCCACTCTGGCCAAGAAGCGGGCCATGGCCGCGGGGTTTGGCACCAACGCCAACGCGATGCGGTACCTGAACCAGGACTTCGCGTCTCTGCGGGCGCAGTGCCGCTCCGCCGGAAAGCTCTTCTGCGACCCGACTTTTCCCGCCGCGCCCGAGGCTCTGGGCTTCAACGAGCTGGGCCGGAGCTCATACAAGACCCGAGGAGTCACCTGGAAGAGGCCCACGGTAAGATCCCGGGCCTGGTCTTGGATTTAGGTCTGGTTCAGAAAGGGTGGGTTGGTTTGGATGAGTAGGTGGGGTTGGAGGGGCGGGGCGGCTGTGATGGTGGGGTGAGGAGGGGGGGTTCGCTTTGGCAGAGTACCTGAGGCGACTCATAACTCTGTTGTTCTGCCACGATGGGAAAATAAAAACCTTCCAACTGAGTTTCACAGTGACTGAACAGAGAAATACGTTACAGAGATGTTAAAGATTTAACAGAGATGTTACAGATGTTACAGAGATGTTACAGATGTTACAGAGATGTTACAGATGTTAAAGAGATGTTACAGAGATGTTACAGAGATGTTAAAGATTTAACAGAAATGTTACAGAGATGTTACAGGTGTAACAGAGATGTTACAGATGTAACATAGATGTTACAGATGTTACAGAGATGTTAAAGATGTAACAGAGATGTTACAAATGTAACAGAGATGTTAAAGATTTAACAGAGATGTTACAGATGTTACAGAGATGTTACAGATGTTAAAGAGATGTTACAGAGATGTTACAGAGATGTTACAGATTTAACAGAGATGTTACAGATGTTACAGAGATGTTACAGATGTTAAAGAGATGTTACAGAGATGTTACAGAGATGTTAAAGATTTAACAGAGATGTTACAGATGTTACAGAGATGTTACAGATGTTAAAGAGATGTTACAGAGATGTTACAGAGATGTTAAAGATTTAACAGAGATGTTACAGATGTTACAGAGATGTTACAGATGTTAAAGAGATGTTACAGAGATGTTACAGAGATGTTAAAGATTTAACAGAAATGTTACAGAGATGTTACAGGTGTAACAGAGATGTTACAGATGTAACATAGATGTTACAGATGTTACAGAGATGTTACAGATGTTACAGAGATGTAACAGAGATGTTACAGAGATGATAAAGATGTAACAGAAATGTTAGAGATGTTACAGATGTAACAGAGATGTTAAAGATGTAACAGAAATGTTACAGAGATGTTACAAATGTTACAGAGATGTTACAGATGTAACAGAGATGTTAAAGATGTAACATAGATGTTACAGATGTTACAGAGATGTTACAAATGTAACAGAGATGTTAAAGATGTAACAGAAATGTAACAGAGATGTTACAGATGTTACACAGATGTTAAAGATGTAACAGAGATGTAACAGAGATGTTACAGATGTTACAGAGATGTTAAAGATGTAACAGAAATGTTACATGGATGTTACAAATGTTACAGAGATGTTACAGGTGTAACAGAGATGTTAAAGATGTAACATAGATGTTACAGATG
>NW_019521809.1:0-689 GCF_002814215.2 Seriola lalandi dorsalis | reverse complement strand
TGCACCTGCTGCACCTGCTGCACCTGTGTTCAAGCTACTCAAGTATAAATACAGTATAAAGTACTTCTTGTACTGGCTGATGTATTATCATATATGACTTTATTAGAGTATTAGATTGTTGTGCTGTTGTAGCTGGTTGCTAGTTAGTTAGTTTAGCCCAGTGGTTTCCCAAAGTAGGGGTCTGGCCCCTCCAGGGGGTCACAAGATAAATCTGAGGGGTCCTGAAAAAGGAAAAAACAGAAGGTCAGAAAACTGCTGGTTTGTATCTTATAAGTTCATCACGTTTTTTTGATGCATGAAAATATATTATGTGCAATACGCTGATTGATTGACTGATTGATTGACTGCTTGGTTTCAGGGAGATCAGCACCCGCATGGAGCTGGAGGGGAGAACCTCCCTGTGTTTCCAGAGCAGACGACAGCCGGGTCACGCCTGCCGGGTACGACAGAGGAGCCGCCAAGAGAAAAGCAGCCGAACGCCGTCGACAGATGTTTGATTATTTCTCTCTCTCCGTCTCTTTCTCTCAGGTCGACAGGTCGAGGAGGAAGCTCCCTCTTCCTCCTCCTGAGGATGAGGATGGTGAAGGAGCGGGGATGCTGAACGTCGTCGCCATGTACGACTTCAGCGCCAAGGAGGACACTGACCTCACACTCAAGCAGGTACACACACACACACACACACACACACA
>NW_019521808.1:6374-7266 GCF_002814215.2 Seriola lalandi dorsalis | reverse complement strand
TATCTGGAGTCTTTTGTCTGAAGCATCATTAGATCTGGTGTCTGAGCTGAAACAGTTAACCTGCAGGAGTTTCATTCAGCTCAGTGACTCTCACAGGAGAGACATTAACAGAAAAGAAAACCTGTTGAGCTGCTGTTTGATTGGCTCCTGACGTCACCTGACGTCTGTAGAGCTGGCACAAGTTCACCTTTACCTTCAACTGCTTTTATTCTAGTTCCAATTAGTTAATGACTAAATGTGATGCAAGTCCAGAACCTCGTCTCGTTCGTCCGTTGGGTTCAGTGGAAAGTTGTTGTTGAGCAGTTTCACCTCCTGTTCCACAAACTGAAACTCACAGTGTCTCAACACAAACAGTCCGATGACAGATAAAGTTTAATTTACATCAAACCCACATTTTATTTATGTTTATTTTTACAGCCACAGCCGTGTCATGTGTTTACACTCTGTCATGGCCGCTCTAAATATTAGAGACGCACACGTGATTCAAACAGCGTCAACCACAAACAAGGACGCAGCTCAAACTGGACGATGTGATGATGTGACATTTAATCTAATGTGACTGTTTTAATCTTCTTTACTAGAACAAGGTGGTTTGTTCTCTTCCTGGTTTAAGAAGATATTAGTCCATGTTCACCATCACCACCGTTAGAAGGCTCTTTATGGTCAGGACCCAGAGCTGGTGTCTTATTACAGCTCCTCCAGTGTAAAGGTGTGTGTCCATGTGTAGTGTGATTATAGATCAGCTCTAGCTTCTATATTAATACTGTGAAAGTATCAAAGCCTCAGTCCACAGAGAAATGCACACAGCCTGTATTCAGAAACTGAGCCTTAAAACCAGCCGTCAGGACTTCTGGAACTTTGTGATGTCCCAACAAAGCAGTCACCAAGCCCC
>NW_019521807.1:1323-2975 GCF_002814215.2 Seriola lalandi dorsalis | reverse complement strand
AGATTAAAAGTAGTTGGTTTTAAAGTGGAGAATGCAGCTTTATGTTGATCAGTGTTAAAGTGGCTGTTTTCCTTTAATGAGGAGGTTTTTAAAAGGCTGGAAATGTCAGTTATTGAGGCCTGAATGTTGTTTTCTGAGTGTTACACCAACCTTTGTGCCTCTTCCAACCTTTCACTGACCTTTCGAGACACCGCCGACCCCCGAACATAATTCCTGGTGTAAACCAAAAGAGGCAGAGGAAAACAAACACGCAGCAGAAAGCAGTGTGTGCTGTGAGCTCCGGATGGAGTCGCCGCTCTGATAATCTGAGGCCTGTTTAACCTCCGGGAGGCAACCTGGGACTTAATGAAGCAGTCAGCAAGGTTATGTTTGTTTACAGCACCATCTATGTCTGTGTGTGTGTGAGTGTGTGTGTGTGAGAAAGACAGTGTTTACATCAGCGTCATATCAGCATAATTTACACACACACACACACACACACACATTCGCTTCCACCTTTCAACTCGCTTTCCAATTCTAATTAATCCATTTTAATCCGTCTGAAACGGGCAGATTTGCTTCCCTTCACCTGCAGCTGCTTGTTGCTAAACCTGGACCTCAATCAGACGAGATGATAAAACTGTATAAAGAAAAACACGTTGTGATTATCTGCACATCTCAGCCTCTTCCACTGTTGTGTTGCTCTGAAGGGTTGTGAGGTAATCCTCAACCTACAGAGGCTTAGTGGCTGTGTCACAGAGCTCCAGGAAGCATCAGCAGGCAGCCGCCATCAGTGCAAATATGGACAAACACTGACAAATACGAGGTTTACACAGGTTCATTACGGGTTAACATCATGAGGTTTTCCCACCCATTAATGTCTCCAACAAAGATGCTCTTCCTGCAATAGATTCCCTTTAATTTTCAGTTTATTACCCAACTTTCGGGCGTTCATACGTCTTGTGTTTGTAGCACAGACGTGCACATCCTCCTCACGTGCATACATCAGATTTTAAATCAGCTTTATTCACTTCATCTGTGACTGGTCATAGGAGGTTTGTCTGAAACTAACACAAGGGCTGCAGCCCAAACACAAGGAGGAAAATCTATGAAATATCTGTAACTTTGACAATATCCACTTGATTTTTGATTCATTTAAAACTGACTTGATCAATTATGAACCTCTTCTTGAAGGGGAACAACATGGCTGTCATACATGTATCTATATCCTTCACAACCTGTTGAAATCACCATCACGTTAGCCATGCTTAGCCTAGATTATAACATGCTAGGTATAACCTTTGATGCTAAGCTAGTTAGCATTAATGATATGTTTAAATGCCATCTGCGGATAATCGAGGACGAAGACATTTAGTGTGAAGGACGACGACACGGAGACCACAGGCCTATATGCACATAACAAATGAACACACACAAACACACACACACACACACACACAGAATGAGTCAGGGTACTCGTTAATGAGGAACACAGCATGGATGGACATTGATGAGCCTCAATGACGATTAACATCTCATTAGCATCTCATTAGCTGAGAGGGCAGACCAAACGGACACAGGCAGGGAGCAGCAATGACACACACACACGCACACACACACACACACACACACACACACACACACACATCATGGTAAGTATGAGTGTGACTGGT
>NW_019521807.1:0-528 GCF_002814215.2 Seriola lalandi dorsalis | reverse complement strand
CTCCCTCTCTCTCCCTCTCTCTCTCTCCACACTAACAATTAATATGAATAGCAGAGATGGAGTCGTACATATACAGTACATTCAGAGCACAGACCTGGTGTATCAGCTGCAGCAGTAGGAACCACATGTAATTAACCTGACTGACCTCTGGAGTATTACTGCCTTTGTGTGTGTGTGTGTTTGTGCGTGTGTGTTTGAATCTGTATTGTGCTCAAGGACTCGAGTGTGTGGCCATGATCTTCACATAACGACAGCATTAGACACACTCAGACCTGCCGTGTGTGTGTGTGTGTGTGTGTGTGTGTGTGTGTGTGTTATTCGCTGCCGATGTCGAGTGTTCCGCCGTGATCTTCACATAAATACACCATTAGACACACTCGGATGTCTTTGTGTGTGAGTGTGAGTGTTTGTGTGTGTGTGTGAGTGTTTGTGTGTGTGTGTGTGTGTGTGAGTGTGTGTGTGTGTGTGTGTGAGTGTGTGTGAGTGTGTGTGTGTGTGTGTTTTTCCCTCCTCCTCTTGTCTGTTTTT
>NW_019521806.1:2114-3473 GCF_002814215.2 Seriola lalandi dorsalis | reverse complement strand
TGAATTAAAGTGAGAAATGCTAAACATTCTCAGGTTCCAGCTTCTCAAATGTTTCGCTGCTTTCGTCTGTTTCATGTCATAGGAAGTAGTTTTGGACTGTTGGTCAGACATGAAGACATTCTCAGCTCAGGGAAACTGCGATTGTGTTACAACAGAGTTTAAAATAAAGTGTTTAAAATACAGTTGTAAAAATATAAACTGTGTTTTCATATGAACAGTTATACTTGTTGATAAACTTTTCATTTTTCAAGTATTTTCTCTTTTCCACGTATAATCGTACAATTGGGACAAAACATTTGTTCAAACAGATCGGTTTTGACATTTCTTACACAAAACTATTGATTAATCTGCTGCTTTATTTATTTATTTATTTATTTGATTAATCATTAGTTGCAGCCCTGGTTAACTTGATCATTAGTCTTTAGGCTGCAGTTTGTTGAGTTGTTGAACTGCATTGTGTTTTACTGACAGGTGTTTCTGTGATGGAGCCTGGCCTCATTGATATAAATGGCAAAATAATAGAAACAAAAACTGAACATTATAACCTCCACAAAGGATTTATCACAGGACTGTCTGCATTAGTCGGTATTAGTCTTTGCTAGGGGAATCTAATAAACTGGCAAATTAGTGTATATCAGATAAGTTTTTACAAATAAAATGTTATAATAAAATTATTCAAAATACATAGTTTTTATAAACATCATTACTTTTATAAAAGAGCTCGCTGTTCTTGTTGGGAGCTATTTTCAACAAGGGGTTAATCCTCGTGGTGCTTGGGTGAGTGTTCAGGAGCAGGGCGGTGTAAGTGGGACTGAGTCAAGATAAACTGGAGTGTGTGTTCATGGTAACGAAGCAGTGTGGCTCACTGCTGTGGTTTTTTAAATAGCTTTTGGAAACAATTGAGCTCAGAGGAATAAGGCTGCAGATAAAATACTTAGCAGGAGACATGTTTTCATGTGATTGTTGACAATACACAAAATATAGAATATCACCAGACTTCAAGGGGAAAAATAAGGTTGTGATGTAAAACAGAAGTTGAGGTTTTATATTCTTGATACATGGAGAAACGCGTCCTTCTTTTCCTAGGTAACAAAGGATCCACCGACCTATCCCAGGATTCATTACGAGAGCCTGAGGATTACACTTTATAATGTTGGTATTGGGTTTCAGCCACAGACTGTATAAAAATGGACGTCGATGCCAGGTCTGGAAAATGAAGCCAATGCCTTTATGGTCTGACTCGCTAGTTTCAAGTTTTTTCTTGATGTTCATTTTTCAAATTATGATCCTATTTAAAAGAAAATAGACGTTAAAGCAGAGTGGCTTTGGGGCGTGGCTACCGCGTCATTGACACACCTG
>NW_019521806.1:0-1395 GCF_002814215.2 Seriola lalandi dorsalis | reverse complement strand
TTTCTTGAAGGAAACTGAAAGATATATAGAACTCATTTATTTTTCTTTGAACAAAAAGGCTGTTGAAAATGTCTTTTAATATCTTAATGTAATGTAAGTTAATTTACCCCTGGTGCTTCTTTTATTTTTCTTTTCTTTCACTATTGCTTTTGTTGTTTGTTTTGTAAACTGTCCTCCTGTATATCTACTGTTTATCAATACAAAAAAATATAAATGAAAAAAAAGACACCAGACCGTCTCATTTAGGTTTAGATTGTCTCAATACCTAAGTAAAGGCACTTAATATACAAACATTTACAAAATAAATACAGGTATTGTGAGGTTTTAGTGTTAATGTGGAGGGTGCAGTTCCCCTCCCGTCCTCTCGGGGAGCAACATGGAGGCGCGAGTTCTTCACATGGATCAACTGAAGACGGGAGGAAGAGATATGACGTCACAGTCAGCGACAGTTGATGTTGTGAGCGCGGCTGCACGGACTAACGGTCAATACCTGTCTCTTATACACATCTAAGGAGAATCTTACTTTAGTGTCTTTGGTGTTAAAAATGAGGGACTCCATGTTTGTTTGCATGTGGACTCACATCAAACTGAGCTGTAGTTGCTTCTGTGGCTGAAATACATGAAGTCCAGAGGCCGGCTGGTGGTCGAGCAGAAGGACATTGTCTGCTGGAGCAGAATGAACAGCAGGGACCTTTAAACACACCTCCGCTCAGTAAATAGGAGCATCATCCAGGCCGGGTGGAGGGGGAGGCCTGCGGGGAGGCCGGCTGCACCACCCTGCTGTCAGAGAGGTGACAGGCTGGTTCCTCAGACCTCAATGCAACAAGTCTGTTCTGCAGGTTTTCCTCTAAATAACACTTTTTAAATGTTTAAATTCATTATTGTTTTGTTTCCACGTGTATTCACTCTGCCAGGTTTTTAACTAGAGCTGAAACAATGAATTGATCAGTGTGAAAAAGTTTGAGCTCAGCTGGTGTTAGAAGATGCGTCGAGCAGATACCTGAGGCTCTACTCAACATGAACAGTGTTTAACTTAGTTTCCAGGTGGAAGCTGTCATGGAAATTTATATGTTTAAATTAATAACTTTTAAACGTTTTAACGTTTAATATTGAATTTCTAATATGTCACAAGTCAGATTTAATTATACAGCCCGATATTTGCCTCTCTGTCGTTAGACCCTCGAATCGGACATGCCCAAACAAACAAGTAAAAAACAGGAAATCTACAATATTAAAGCCCCTCCAGTGTAAAGGTCTGTGTCCATGTGTAGTGTGATTATAGATCAGCTCTAGCTTCTATATTAATACTGTGAAAGTATCAAAGCCTCAGTCCACAGAGAAATGCACACAGCCTGTATTCAGAAACTGAGCCTTAAAACCAGCCGTCAGGACTTC
>NW_019521805.1:13440-16517 GCF_002814215.2 Seriola lalandi dorsalis | reverse complement strand
TTGGTATCGTCTTTTTAACCAATTAAATAAAATATGAGTAAACATGTTACATTTTAAAAGGTGAGGGGTCAAACATCTTATTCGGTGATAATGATAATAATAAATGATAAAATTATTAAATCAAAGAGCATCTTTAGGTCACCAGGTGAAGCAGTTCACAGGTGAGAACAGCACCGATATCAACCAGTTAACTCCAGTCAGGCTCTTCACAGTCTGTGCACACAGCTGATAATGACTGATATACAGTGATCAGTTTATTAGGAACATGTAGATCAACCTGATGGAGTCTGATACAACAGTCCTGCAGTAAATCCTCCTTCATGAAGCTGTTAATGTTTTTATTAAAATAGTTTCCGACAGTTGTTGATGATCATTATAGAGGATGTAGTGTTTGGAGGTGTTTCTGATATTTACCTGGATTCACTGATAGAACTGGGGTGGACAAAATAATAGAAACACCTGAGTGTCCTTTATACAGCAGTAGTTCTGTGTCGTCGTATCGGTTCCAAATATCTGTTATCGGTCTCCTTGATTATCAATAATAATAATAATCAACCCTGGAAATGACATATCGGTCAATCTCTAGTCTTGTTATCCATTTCTACATGAAATGATAAATCACTTCGTGGCGGGGGTGGGGGTGGTATCATTTTTGTGTAAAGTCAATTTCTTTTGCATTAGTATTTATTATTCAATCGTAATAATAAAATGGCACCACAGGGCCACCGTAGACAGGAAATAAGGACACGCCCACTCACAGCAGGCGAGAAAAACCCACACAGGTACAAAGATGGTCCAAAGAAAACAGTCACAGCGAGCTCTGTGGAAGATGCTGTCTGACATTTACTCTCAGAAGGCGGTTTGCTTCTTAAAGCTCCATGTTTTCTTCTTCTTCTGTGTTTTTATTTCGACGTGTTGATCCATAAGAAGATTTATTTAAACCATCTCCTCTCTCAGGCTTCTCTCTGGAGCTCCAGCGAGATCAGGGCGTTTTGTGTCGGTGTCTTCTGATTGGCTGACTGGTTTCCTGAGTGATGCACGGTCAGGCCACCCACAGGTGACGGGTCGTAACCTGCTACTGCAGCTCGGTCAGACTCACTGGTAAATGCAGATGGAGATGGTCGGTCGGCGCCGAAGAGAGCTGAACCCTCGCTCCTCGTCTCTAACGTTTCTCTCCGTAGGAAGGCTGTGCAGGGATCTATTGGCCGCCTGACAGCCAATGATTGTGCAGCGTTTCCTCCACATGTTTCTGTGTTGTAGCTGCTAGCCCAGTGACAGAATGATTACTCCTTGTTTTGTTGTTAATTATGTTATAACAGCAAGTTAAAGCTGCAGCGTTGAGTCTCACAGGAAGCCTGTAAATGCAGCTGCGCGTCGTAGCGTCCTGCTCGAACTGTGTGGCGGCAGTCGGGATGTACTGCATTTTTATATGCATTCTCTTCTTCTTCTTCTTCTCCCCTCATTCTCTCTTATCAAACATATAAAGTTTGGGGCAGTTTGGATCATGCGTGTCGGATTACGAGTAAATTGATTTTTCATGGCGAAACATCGAGATTCGCCGCAGCGCCACGGGCAGGTCCTCCAACAAAAACTCAAAAGCTTCGAGATTTAACATCGCTAAGGTCTTAAAAATGAGATTTAACAAATATAAGCAACTCTCTAGGAGGAGTTTGTTTAATTCTAATGCCTGCAAATGGCAAGGAAATTGAAAATGGCAGACTTCCTGTTGGGTCGAGACTGTGCGTGCAAGAGGCTTTTTTTTGGGTAAGTCTTGGCATGTTTCACTTGCCAACCGAGTTTCATGCATGTAGGTCAAACCAAGGGCAGCGTTGTTCTGATGCAGTCCTGCGTTAAAACAATGAAAGGGACTGTGTGGGTTTGTAGCTTCAGGCTCCAGTGAGACATGAAATACAATCCAGGAAGTCCAGACTGAGGAACACGTGAGTGAATCTGAAACACTGGTTTGTGAACTCTTCACTCACGTCTCTGGGAAGCTGCGGTTGAAGCAGTGAAGCTTCTGTGTCTTTAGTTGCAATGATTGTGCAGAAACAGCAGAAACACAGCCTTCATGTTACATCAGTAGATCACCAGCAGTGTGTGTTTGCATGTGTTTCAGTGTTTTGCAGTGTTGAGTTGATTTGCTGTTTTCGTGACCGGCTCCACTCAGATGAAAGCGGAGGCTGTGTGTTTTCAGTCATTGTCATTGTTGAACTTTGGGAATTTATTGAGCAGATCAACGTGACTGAAATTAGGTCAGTTCGAGTCATGATGCTGATACATTCAATTACCTGCCCGACCTTTTTCAAAAGAACCATTTTACACTGAATACACAGTAAGAAGCAGAGCTCAGGCTCTAAAAGTAAAACACTGATTCATGAAGTTACCGGTGAATAACTGCAGCAGACTAATGAGGATTTTACATCGTTCATAAAAACATTTTGCTCCAGTGGATAAATGAAAAGATCATTGTGTCTCTGCACTGACAGCAGCTGTGCTCCTCCGTCCTTCTCATCCTGCTGAACCCTGAAGGGTTTCATTACATCCGACACAAACTTCACCTGCACTCGAACATGAACTCATTAGAATTTGGCAGTCAAAGGTCAAAGGTCACTGTGACCTCACCAAACATGTTTTTGACCATAACGCAAGGGTCTTTCTTCACTACATGTGTTGATGCGTTAACTAAAACTAATGAAACAATGAAAACTAGATGTGAAAAAAACATTTTGTTGACTGAAATAAAAATGAAAATTTATTTAAAAAAAACAAAAAAACATAAAAACCATAAATAACTGAAATTGTATTCTGCGTTTACAAAACTTAGATAAGCTCAAATTATAGAGAAAATGTCTAGATATTTTTATGTCAAACACACATGTGTTATAGTTGTCTGTTGTGGATGTAGTTCATCTGTGAACACATTTATAAAATGGCTTGATGTTCTGTTGAGTTTTTATTACGCAATACTTTTTCTAGCCTTTTTGAATATCACCCTGACAAATACCACATATAACAAAAAACTAAAACTGACACTGAAACTGATAAAAACTAAACTAAACATTTAAAAAAAAAAAAAA
>NW_019521805.1:5373-10013 GCF_002814215.2 Seriola lalandi dorsalis | reverse complement strand
TCAGTACAGCCAATGGACAAAAGCTCAAGAAGTGTGAAGTCAAGCAGCAAATAGATACTAGAGATTAAATTATGCCCCCCCCCCCCCCCCCCAACATCTGGTGGTGGTTTTGTACAACTGACTTAAATTCATTTTTAATCATGAATTTCATTTGTTTTGTTCACTTTGTTTTCACACGTGGAAACGGGTTTTCTTCTTGTGTAGTGAGAGAGAGAGGGAGAGGAGGAAGAGTGAGGGATGGAGCTGTTGCACCTGCTCTCTGTTGTCATCATCATCCTCATCATCATCATCCTCACTGTGTTTTAATGCAGCTCCATTCAACACGTAGTTGTTCTCGTGTGGACGGCAGTCAGCGAGCGGCTGAGCTGCAGATATCATTATTATTCTGGAGGGAAACTTTAGCTCAGTTTGGGGAAATATGGCGTTAATCATTATTATCATGTGGATTTTTTATTTTTCATTAGTCAACCAGTGAGTTCAGAGTCAGCACATTAAAACTAATCAATCTGTTTCTCCTGGTGATCAGTGCAGTCTGTAACACACAGGTGAAACATCAATCAGATACATGAAGCGACTGAGAGTCAGTTACAGGAAATACACACGACTTAATACTTAATCATTTACTACTACACACTGCTGACACAGACCGACACGACCGCCACTAACTGCTGCTACAGTGACTCTCCAGTGAGGGAAGACATGACGTGATGCTGGTGAGTAAAACAAAATAATGAAACCTTCACTGGAAGCAACTGGTAAAAGTTAAGACTGAAGTTTGGAGGGAGAAGCTGTGAGTTCACCTGGCGAGCAGGACACAAGGTTCATGTCAGTCATATGTCTGTGGATCAGCTGATCCAGTGTGAAGGTGATGATGAAGAGTAGCAGAGCGTCATGGAGACGGAACTGGGTCACCTGTCAGTCCCTCAAGGAAGTCGCGAAAATTAACGCAAATTCAACCAATCCAGGTGAATCTGTGTGACCTTGTATTTTTGTATCATCGCAACTTTTCCGCATCGTCAGAGTTTCCCTTGAGTTGAACCAATCACAGCAGTCCCTGATCAAATCCTTGATGATGTCACCAAACTCACTTCCTTGTTTGTGGTGTTGAAGCATGTGGTGAAGCTGCAGACGTGTGTGACATCACTGTTAAAGACCGAGTGAAGACGTTCAAACATGTCTTACGTTAAAGGGTTAAATAGTTTTGTGGCGCTGCAACATGGTGGAGGAACCACAGGTGTAGAGCTGCCGGAGCCTCCGCAGCGACGCTCCACTACGTTTATTCTCCAGAGGAAATAAAATATCTACAGTCACATGATCACGTTTATTTATCTACGTTTGAAGAGCTTGAAGATCCGATCCGGTTCCTACGTCCTGCATAGAGCCAAAGAAAATAAATCATATAAATAACGTGTGTAAACAAACAAAATGACATAAATATTTAACATAAACATAAATGTTTAACTGCAAAAATATTTTACTATTTTCAATGGATGCCTCTCTCTCTCTCTCTCTCTCTTTCTATCTCTCTCTCTCACACTCACACACACACACACACACACACACACACACACACACACACACACACAGAGACAGCAAACCCATCTGTCACAGTCAGATTGGCTAAAAATAACATGTACATGTGTAATTTGCATTTAGAGTCTGGATTAGTTAGTTAGTAGGTTTTGGGTAAGGTAACGGTTAGACAGTGAGTTGTGATGGTTCAGGTTAGGGAGAGGGGATAAGGATACCGTGTGTGTGTGTGTGTGTGTGTGTGTGTGTCTGTGTGTGTGTGTGTGTGTGTGTGTGTGTGTGTGTGTGTGAGAGAGAGAGAGGGTTCCCTGACAGTAGGTGCTTGCCAACAGCATCTCTGCCTCAGTAGATACATATAATCTGAATGAATATTTCCAGCCACATCAGAAGCAGCTCAGTAAACGAGTGAACAGGAAGTGAGCTGATGAGCGTTCAGACGCTCACGGTTCGGGATCAGGACGATATTTTTAGGCGCAGAGCTGATGTTTGTGCTGGTCCCACAGGGAGACGTGAGCCAGCAGCAGGCTCCGCCCCCTCCCCCGGGATGCATTCACTGAGGTGTGTGTGTGTGTGTGTGTGTGTGTGTGTGTGTGTGTGTGTGTGTGTGTGTGTGTGTGTGTTACCTTTTGGATCTTGTCCAGTCTGTTGCCTTTGAACCAGACCAATCAGTGAGCTCATGAGCCCACAGTGTTATCAGTGTTATTGATTAGACAGATGTGTTTGCCGTACTACGACACGTGTCATTGCTCTGATTGGTTGTAAGTTCATTGCTCTGATTGGTTGTAAGTCTATCCAGCTGCCTGAGGTATTTATGTTTGTGACTGTTGATAAAGCCCCTTGTAAACTGAACAGGAAGTGAGAGCAGGGCTGCGATTTTTCCTCCAACGATTATAAAAACAAGATAATCAAGAGGAAACGATTATTGTATCTGAGCTGCTCAGTGAAATAAATTATTTTTAGTTAACGTTAACGAGTCAGACCCTCCAGGATTTTTTTTTTGGGGGGGATTGTTTCGGCTAAAATATTTGCGGCAGCTTTTCTTAAAAATTGCAATGTGATGTTTTTAGAATTTTTTTTTTTTCAATGAAACTTTGGGAGAAAATAAAAATCACAAAAGATGTTGCTATCTTCATTAAAAATTATAATAATATTAATTCATTAAAAATGGAACTCAGCAGCAGGACAGACAGACAGCGAAACTGCAAAGATATAGGAGAGACATGTGGCAGGACGTATGGTGATGTGTCGGCCCAGGTCCGGTAATAACCAGAGCATAATGCAGAGTAATTACCTCGGAGGGTTAAAGCCAACGCTGCATGTTGGCTTTTACTTCCCTGTGTTTTCAGCTCAGTTTAAACACGGAGCCGTAAGACTTTATCGAGAAGCCAACGTTGCAGAGAGACACACAAAAAAAAGAAAAACTCAACCCAGAAGCACCTGAAGAAAAGCAGGTGATTAACTGTCGGTTGGAAGTTATTGGTTTGAGGCAGCGAGGGGAAGTGTGTGTGTGGAGGTACGTGACAGCCAGCGCAGCAGTTAATCTGCTCAGGAGCGCTCGCAGCTGACAGAGTTGAAAGATTTTGCCTCCTCAGCACACAGAGTCCTAACGCTGCTGCTCAGAGGACATGTTGGATTGACAGGAGGCTCCGTGTGATTACAGGAACACTCGGAAACAAATTAGACTCTCAACAAAGATCCTCTATAAACACCGCGCGCAGTCTATAGCATCTGTTAGCGCAGGGGGAGTGGAGGAGATGGAACGCAGCTTTTCCACATGAGCTGCTGTATAAGTCCTGCAGAGTGTCTGCTTGCCTACAGTGTTGACACATTGTGTAACTTCAGATGCGATTACAGAGCCGTGCATGGCGGCCATGTGGCTGTGGATAATGAGAGCAGGGAGCTTCAGGAGGAAGAGCCGGAGCTGCAGAGGGAGGGAAACACCAGCGCCAGAGTTTCATCAGGTCGTGTTTTAGCATTAAAAAAACCCCCAAAAAATCCTTTTAAAGCTTCATTCACACAGAAAAAAAAGAGAGACGTCATGTTCATGTGTGAGATCACTGCTGATAAATAATCTTTATTCTTGTCCAGGAAAATCTACATGATTGTACATGATTCCATTTTGATTCTTGGGCTCAGGAATCGATTCTCGCTTCAAAACCGATGGTAATAGGACACGTAGTATATGACACTATATATTTCATATATATATATATATGCTGGTCAGAGCTGTAGTACTATTTGTTGTCTCTCGTTTCTAAGGTGATGGGTCACTGTTCCCACGGTGACAAGTTCACATGGATCAGTCACATGATCAGCTGTCATGAACGGTTTGATCGCAGGTGAAGGAACACAAGTAGTTTGTGTTTTGAATAATTTATCCATTTAATTCACTGAGCACTTTTAAGGTGGAATGACTTCTTCTGTTACTCAATGCACGATTGACGTTTGGAAATTAATCAATAGACCTTAAATGTCAATATGACTCGATACCTTCTCTTGTGCTTTAGCCATCATGTCTCCTGCAGACCTCTGCTGCACGCTGATATGCTCATTGTACTGTGGATGACAAAGTCATTGCATTTCCTGTGGCTTCTTCAAAATAAAAGCCACCTTGTGTTTCGCTAGTTGAATGCTTTTAATGCAAATCAGCAGCAGCAGCTACGTCCAGCTCTGACCTGGTGCAGACTGAGAGCAGTGAACAATCAGCCTGCTCTGAAATAAAAGAGATAGATTTACTCTGGACTACGTTCTGGAGCATTTCCTGTGAATCACGCGGGTTAAAGAGAAATGTAGATGCACTGAATGGCTATCGCAAAAAAAACAAAACAATCATCCTCGTGGTCGTATCCCTCCGCCACTCAGACTAGTTCCAGGTCACATCCCTGTTCATCCACAGTCATAGAAAATATTAAACATTTTTGTGAAAGTTTTCTGGAAATATTGCATTCACAAGGCCAGAATCATGTTCTGTGAGGTCACTGTGACCTTGACCTTTGACCCCCAAAATCTAATCAGTTCATCCTTGAGTCCTAGTGAATGTTTTTGCCAAATTTGTTCCCTCAAAGCGTTTCTGAGATATCGTGTCCATGAAAATAAGACGTATGTACGCC
>NW_019521805.1:0-449 GCF_002814215.2 Seriola lalandi dorsalis | reverse complement strand
ATGAGAAAATGTCCCGTAACACGAGGTTTGTAATAAGAAGGACTGCAGTGCAAAAGCTCGTTCAGTCTTTATTTAACTGTTTTCGATCGTTCGGAGGAGTTTGTTTCACCGTTAGCACGCTAGCATGCTAGCCACCTAATGTCTTAAAGGTAATTAAATAGTCTACATTTTAATTGATGGGGGTCTTAATTGATTGGTTTTTGATTTCATTCATTCATTCTTCATTCAAGTTTTCTGAGGGACCAGATGTTTTGTGGGGGACCAGATGTTTTCTGAGGGACCAGATGTTTTGTGGGGGACCAGATGTTTTCTTTACACCTGTGTTACTTTGATCACACAGAGGTGTGACTGTGGGAGAGCAGGAGGTCTGGATCCTGCTCACAGGATCTAATGAAAACCAGTGTTTCACACATGTAACCTCTGTAGTAACTGTGTGTCTATGTCTGTCT
>NW_019521804.1:6467-6977 GCF_002814215.2 Seriola lalandi dorsalis | reverse complement strand
GGGGGGGGGGGGGGGGGGGTGATGTGGCTCAGGTTGGAGTTACTGGAGAATCAGAGTGAAGGACAGAGGCGTTACTCACCACCTGAGTGGGTCGGAGAGATTCTCCGTCGAAGTGTGTGAGGCTGGAGCTGTCTTCTGGGAAGCCATCACAGTCCTCCAGCTCCTGAGAGTTACAAGGAGGCTTGTCCCTGTCAGGGTTCCCGTTCTGTACAAAGAGAAGGAACAGGACAACAGCAGCCGCAGTTACAACTTGTTTTGCATTTATTAGCATGTAAAAGGCTTGATCTGCGCTGAGGGCCTCCAGTTCAAGTGGGCCCAGATGATGCTAATAGAGGCTGAGGGCGGGAGAGGAAGTGGCTGAAAACGCTGTCGAACACGAGGCCGGGAGCGACTCTGGAGACCGGAGCGTGGTGATGAGCACAAGACGTCAGGAGGAGGAAGGAGAAGAAGAGCAGCTCAGAGCAGCTGAAGAGGAAAGTGACAGGGACAAGAGGCCGGGGGGGGGGGGGG
>NW_019521804.1:0-510 GCF_002814215.2 Seriola lalandi dorsalis | reverse complement strand
GGGTAAACCAAAGACGATGGATATAAACGGTCCCATTAGAAAGTTCCGGTTCTGTTCTAAGAACATTTACCCTGTGTGGTTTTACACGACGCGTCGACACTAAAATTCCACGTCGAATAATTTTTATAATCGACAACGTCGATTACGTCGGATAATCGTCCCAGCCCTACATATAATGTTTTTATATAATACAGACACATGATGATGAAATGATCATCAACACCATGACTGAGTGTTTCCACCTTGAACTGCAGTGAACCAATGACAGTCTCATAAACACAGATTCAGAGACTCAAGGTCTGTGGAGGTCTGTGACTCAAACGTCACAGACCTCAGGAACCAATCCTGTTAACTTGTGGAGACGGGGGGCGGGGCTAAATACACCTGAGTTAGCATTAGCACAACTGCTAACACTGTGTCAGTCACTGCCAGTTACAAGCTAACAAACAACATAAACAAGTAGAAGATGCTAACTATGCTAACGGTTCTGACCCGTCTGCTAGTCTCTGG
>NW_019521803.1:6496-7531 GCF_002814215.2 Seriola lalandi dorsalis | reverse complement strand
TAAAACTTTACACTTTACTTTAAATTGTACATTTAGCTTTAGCTTGTGATGTCAAGGGTTGCGAGGTAAGTTGGACCCAAATGCAGGAAACACATGGGAGACGGTGACGGCAGGTTTATTTAACAAAGAACAGACAGAGATACAAATGTATGTAAAATTACTAATTATCTGTAATTAAAAATGTAGCTTGTTATTATAAAGGTTAATGTCCATACTAACACTTTAAAGATTTCCTGCCTGGACTTTACTGTGTGTTTGTGCCAGAAGATTTTTGTGGTTTATGTTCTGCCAATAAATTAACTTCGCTCTTATACAGTTTAATACTAAACTCATCCTCTTAAAATTAACTTGCACTTTGACATATTTTGACATAAATATTATTAATCTCTGTATCTGTTTTAATTGATTCTTGTCATTACATTATTTATTAACTATTTATATGTTTGTTTTAATTTGATGTCCTTCTTTAACTGGTATTTTTACCTACTTCACATTATTGTAAAATGTTGAATTAAAGACATGATATATATTTCTACTAATCCATATGTATTTCAAGTCTATAATTGTCATATTTGTATTTCCAGACTGTTTTATGTGTGTAAATGAATTGTTTGTTTACTTTTTCTTTGCAAACTGGAGATGAATGAAGTATGTTGAATTGAATTATTTAATCCATGTATATGTTGAGTTGTTTCTGGGTGACCGTCCTCCGTCCTCCTTACATAAGGCTGTCATGTCCAAAGCAGACGCTCAGTTTGAAGTAGAGCGTTTCAGTTCTGTGGAGCTGCTGTCCCTGATCTAACCTACTTCCACTATTTTTAGAAGAGCTGGACGCTGAAATCCATCTGCAGCGTCTGCAGCTGAGAAAGTGGATCATCACGGAGGAGGATCCCTGTCGCGGCGGCGGTCGGCCGAGAGCCCACATCTATTTCAGAGCAACATCTGCCCCTCGTCACCTAACAGGAGGAAGTCCGGCTGGAGTCGGGATCCTCCAGGATCAGGTTTCTGTCTCTTTCTAGGTCTGATGTGGTCCAG
>NW_019521803.1:4387-5513 GCF_002814215.2 Seriola lalandi dorsalis | reverse complement strand
GGAACGACAAATACTGAAAATCATTAGAAAGCAAACAGAAGCCGAAGTGCAGTGGGTGTTATCAGGGGAGGACCCGTCACATCTGGGCCTGGAGGTAATGTTCATAATTGGCCCGAAGGACAAATTCAAAATAAGGTTTTGATTTCAAGCTGCTCAGATCGTCGGACTCCAGCAGCTCTTTGACGTCGGGCAGGTACGTCTGCAGAGGGACGCCTGAAACACACAGGAACATACGTCACATCACGTGGAACCAGGTCCAGTCTTTTAATACCTCCTGGGTTTTTCCAAGTGCTTCACATGTTCAGAACCAGCACAACCTCAGCTGATCAGACTTCAGTATAACGGAGGTTAATAGCTCATAAAACAAAAAACGGACCTTGAATTTTTCCTTATTTTGCAGATAAAAGCTGTGAGCCAGAATAAAGACAGAAAACTTCAACACAGAAAGTTGTACATATCTGTCTGAGTTGTTCTAGAGTTGATATGAAGTTTCTGCCTTTATCTGATCATGAGTTATTCTCAGGATTTATGAATAATCAGCTGCTCTAAATATCTGACTCCTCTCTTCCTTCTGTCGCTTCAGTAAACAACTTCTCCTCACTCGGCCATCACAGTGATGTAGTCCAGGCCAAGCCTCTGCACCAGCAGTTAAAACAGTCACACATTTCACAGCTTCAGCAGAGTTCAGGACGTTTCTCACCTTCCTGCGTGAGTTTGAGGAGGATCTTGACGAAGATGCTGTCCTTGGCGGCTTCCAGAGGGTCGTCGTTCCCGTCAGCCGAGGACCAGCTGAGAGGAACCGAGCATCCGAGTCAAACAACAACAACAACAACAAACACTTCAGTCTTCCAGTTAAAGGATAAACGAAACCTTACTCGTCTCTCCTGAGCGCTTTGCCGAAGATCTCGCACTTCAGCGAGTCGATGTCCACGGCGTCTTCCTGCAACACAAACACAGAAGAGCCACATAAAGTCGACTTTTAACCGCCTGGAGAGTCCAACGTCACAGCAGAGCTCAACACAAACAGGAAGTGACCTCGTCGATGTACTCCAGTAGATCCAGAGCCTTCTTGTAGTCGTACTCGTTGGCGCCTCTGTTGTCGTCACAGATGTAGAGCTGCGGAGAA
>NW_019521803.1:0-951 GCF_002814215.2 Seriola lalandi dorsalis | reverse complement strand
GAGGAAACACTGAAGCTTCCTATCTTACCTCCTTCAGCAGAGGAAACACTTTCTGGTTAGGACAGGAGGATTTTAGTACATTTAGTTTCTTCTCCAGATGAAATGAAATATCTACAGTCACATGATCACGTTGATATTTATCTACATTTGAAACAGTTGAAGATCCGATCATCACTGAAGAGTCTGTCATGACGAGAGCTGATAGAAACTAGAGGTCAAAGTTTACATATCGACAGTTAAGGTGTATTGATTGATTTCCAAATGCCAGTCACGCATCAAGTAACACTCCAAAAGACATTCCACCTTAAGCGCACTCGGTAGCTGCTGGTCTTTTTAATGAATTGTGCAAAAAATTATAGCGAAAAAATATTTGCAAATAAATAAATCAATTCTATAAAACAAAACAAAACAAAGCTGCTGTGGAATCAGATCTTTCATCCTGCAGCAATCCCAAAAAAAAGCTCATTAAATCCTGACTAAATACTTCATTAAATAGAAATGTCAAATACGTCTATAACAGGAAACTATTCTATGTAACTCTTATTCTATCGGCTCGACTTTCTCTATTTGTATTTTTCTGTCATGTCATCTTGTTCCAGCAGCTCAATCCTGTTTGTTTAGTGTTTGTGGTCAGAGGAGGATTTATCGTCCAGGTGTGTGTCGCCGTGTACCTGGTCGGCGAACTTGGCCATGTAGTGCTGCAGGCGGCTCTGGTTGTCCGTCTGCTCACACATCTGAACCAGGATGTCGAAGTCACAGAACTTCTCAGCCAGCGCCGCCACCCACTGGTACTGACCCAGCTCCACTGCAACACACACAGATACACACTGACTACACACACACACACAACACACACCCTCACACACTGATGTTCGTCCACAGGTCGCTGTGTTTCCTGCCGTGAGACGACAGTTGGTCGCCCTGGTAACAAAAAGCTCGATGGTTTGTGAT
>NW_019521802.1:0-913 GCF_002814215.2 Seriola lalandi dorsalis | reverse complement strand
TCTCTCTCTCTCTCTCTCTCTCCCCCAGTGAAACCAGCTCCCCTCGACATCGCTCCAGTGCAGCAGGACTGGCAGGAAGTCCCGCCCCCTGTCCGCTCACCTGTCACTCGAACCTTCACGCGAGAGTAAGTGGTGAGGCACAGGAGTAGCGCTTCAGTGGTTCACTGCAGCGTCAACAGAACAACACTTTACAACAACACTTAAATATTTAATGTATAAAACACAGTCAGAGAGCGGCTTGATGTGTGAATGTGTGTGTGCAGTTACAATGAGCTGTGTTGCACTATGCCGCCCCCGTGTGGTGGTGAAGGAGTACTGCAATTTAATTCTACTAACCTAGATGTGGTACTGAAGTAGATAAAGTAGAGAGATTACTCTTTCTAGAAGGAAAAAGTGTAAAAACTTGAAAGTAAAAGCATGTGGGAGTTTTATAACTGTGAGTCTAAAGAGTAAAAACCTGCTGAGAAATGATCATTTTTAATTGATCGTTGGTTAATTGATACTAGTGTTATTATATAGTGTTTACTTACTTATATTACAATGACAAAAACGATTCAGTGCATTGGAATTTCTCAGACCTCATCATAACATAATCTGTCGATTATTCCCTCGATTGATCGTTTGGACTGTGACTTCCTGGTGATCAAGGTGATGAAATGTCACTTTACCAAAATGTTAAGACGAGGAAAAGCAGAAAGTTTGGGTCTTTTACTTAAAGTATTAATCGATCACTAAAACAGTTGCCATCAATCAACTAATAAATTATTTGACTAATATACTATACTAACTAAAATGTGTGTCTGTGTCTGTGTCTGTGTCTGTGTCTGTGTCTGTGTGTGTGTGTGTCAGTCCGTCCAGTCGTCGGTCCGTCAGGCCAAGCTCTTCTCACAGCTCGTCCCCGTCGTCAGACTCA
>NW_019521801.1:5302-6944 GCF_002814215.2 Seriola lalandi dorsalis | reverse complement strand
CTCTTTACAGTGTTTTATAAAATAAAATGATTAATTGATTACTGGAGAAAATAATAAGCAGATTAATCAATAATTAAAATGATTGTTAGCTGGAACCTAAACAACATAAACACAAACTCACTGTCAGATAGAGACAATTCAAATATCACAGTCAACAACAGTGAACAGTTCAGACTGTAACTGCACCTGACAGACTCTGGATCAGCACCTTAACAAATAAAAACAAGCAACATGATTGTCCCAAATAATGTCAATAACACTGATTTCAAAATAAAAGATGAGTCACATTATGTTTGATGTTCATTTACAGCAGAGCAGCAGGTTTTACTTCAGTGACTCTGATGTTTGTGTCGATGTCGATGATAAATTCTGGACGAACTTGAAAACATGATGAAAATGACACATGATGAAAAAGCAGAGCTGGATAATAAAACAAAGCAAATAGTAAAAATGAAGCATAAAGGTTGTAAAAGTCCTCAACCTGTCTCTTATACACATCTAGTTTAAACTACGTCCTGTCATCATCCTCTCTCCTCGACAGAAACAAAACCACATCTGTCAAAAAGATGATGCACTGGTTTAAAAGGTCAAACTCAGGGTCTCTGTTCTACAACACAAACACTGATACGATGATGAACACATGGAGGAAATGAGTCACAATCACAGCTCTGCCTAAAGGAACTTAATGAACAGTCATGATAAAAGATTAAAAAATAACAAATTGATATTTATTTTTAATTTTCTTCAGTTAGAGCAATAGAACCAGAGGCCTCAGAGATGGATCTTAGTGTATTTTGTATGAATCTACATTGTAATGTTCATCAAAATCTTTTTAAACTTACTTCTCCTGCGACACACGCAGACGACTCCAACAAGCACAAGTACAACAACAGCTAAAACAGCAACAATAACCCATGGAGTGAACACTCTGCTGTTTTCCCCTGAAAAACAGAAGAAATATAGAGTTAAACTCAGGATGTAAGTGTGAAGATGAACATGCTGCTAAAATACATGAGAACAAGTAAAGACATTTTTGCCAAAAGTTATTTTGATAATAAAAAAAGATCTTGAAATTATATAAAATCTCCAAAATATTTTCCATTGTACAAAAGGAATATAAAAATGTTTTCCAATATATGAATATTCACCCTGATTAAATTACAGTGTCTGCTCCACAGAGGTTTATATTCATGTTGTTTAAAACCTGCAGCTACAAGCTGAAATATGAACCTCACAACATGTTGGAGCTATTTGGTGTTATTCAGTTTAGTGTTTAGATTTCATTATTCTATTTTCATTTCATTATGATTAAATTTCTGTTAGTATTCTGTTAGTTTATCATTTTTGTAGTTTGGGTGTTTTGTTGTTATTTGTTTGTTTCATTTGGGCACGGTAGGGAGGCACCATAGGTTATATAAAGTTGTGGTCAAAAGTTTACATACACTTGTAAAGAACATAATGTCATGGCTCTCTTGAGTTTCCCGTTATTTCTACAAGTCTGATTTTTCTCTGATAGAGTGATTGGAACAGATAATTCTTTGTCACAAAAAACATTCATGAAGTTTGGTTCTTTTATGACTTTATTATGGGTTAACAGAAAAAGTGATCATATCTGCTGGGTCAAAAATATACATACAGCAGT
>NW_019521801.1:0-1177 GCF_002814215.2 Seriola lalandi dorsalis | reverse complement strand
ACGTCCTAGTTTAAGCTGCTCAAACATTCACAGACTCGACTGGTTTGTGTTTCTCCAGACGGGTTAAAGCCGAAGTTTGTTTGAAATAAACTAGTTTGTTCAACGTGTCGTCTGAAGGGAATAAAACCTGAGACGTGATAATTGTTCAAATACTGAGAACTGATAATCTTTCACACCACTGAAAGTTGATTGAGCAGAACGACATAATCTACAACGTGTCACAAATATCAAACCTTTGATACAAAGGGAATCAGTCCAGATGTGACTGCAGCGCTGTGGGGACAAGGTCCTGCCAGATGTGTATTCTGACTATTTGATGAAAGTCCATGTGGGACTCTTAAACCAGTCTCATCTGTAAATAATCAGCTGTGTTATGAAAGCACTCACCAACAAGAAGCCTCACGAGGAATTTTTGATTTGGAAGGTGTCGAAATTCACAGGTGTAGTCTCCACTGTCAGCCACCTTCGTGTTTCTGATCATTATGGAGGCGTCGCCATTCTTCAGTTCTCCAGAAAAATGAGAGACACGACCTTTGAACTGCTCATATTGACCTGATAGTCTGGCACTAGAAGAAGTGCCAGCATCATACAGATACACCTCCGTCTGATTGTCTTTCTTCCATACAAAGCGCTTTGACACAATGTCCTCTGTGATGTTACAGGGTAAAGTCACATCACTCCCTTCTGTCACTTTGATCTCTGGTCCTGGAAGATAAAAACAGGTATTAATCAGTATGTTTACCTGCAGGGTAATTAAGTGAAGACCAACGTGTCTGTTGTTCAAACAAAACATCAACTGATGATAAAACAAGAAAGTTAGATTGTCCTCAGAAAATCCTCTGAACTGTCAGACTGTATGTTTACACTTGTTCCTTTCTTTCTTTCTTTCTTTCACATATATTTGTAATTTTCTATCTGGAGTTTTTATGTTTTATACTTTTTGAACAACATTTAAAAAAGAAAAAAAACATCTGTCTTTTGTCTGTTTGCAAATAAAACTAGAGCTTTTATTTTGACATTGTTCCTCAGCTTCCTGGTATTAACACATTTTAATGACAAAGACGTGTTGAACAAGAAGACGGAGAAAAACAGACTGAAGAAGAGAAAGTTCCTTCATCCTGAAGGTGTTAGAAAGAGCATTTCTGAAGGAGAAATTGTGCATGTATGAGACTTCATA
>NW_019521800.1:16189-16687 GCF_002814215.2 Seriola lalandi dorsalis | reverse complement strand
TGATGATGATGATGATGATGATGACATCATCGTCCTCTAGTTCATTTACACAAACGATGTAAACATGTTAAAACTTGATCAGTTGAATAATTGATTGGTTGATAATCAATAATATAAGTATTGTTCATAACGAGTTCATTGTTTCAGTCAAACTGTTGTTTTCAGTCACTGAGTCTCAGTCGGACGTTTCCCGCTCTTTGAGCTGCAGCCTCATTGATCTCTGATCTGATCAATACCTGATCACATTTCCTGCTCACCGTGACCACCGCTCACCTCTTTCAGACATGATGATGATGATGATGAAGCTTCTCACTGTCAAAACCAGTATCTGTCTAACCCTAACCCTTTCATTGATTTATTGATTTATTAATTTGATGTTTATGGTTTGATTGACTTCGTTGATCCTCAGTTGCGTCAGTATCATGTAATTGATCTCAGATTCACTGTCAGACGATCAGCCGTCACATTGTTGGATCATGAAGTAACAAAAATAACAGA
>NW_019521800.1:14359-15506 GCF_002814215.2 Seriola lalandi dorsalis | reverse complement strand
ACTTTGTGTGTGGAACTGATTTTATTCCTATAATAAATAATAATAATAATAATGTCCCAGTCTGTAGATAGAGGCTCAGATCTGAGACCAGCTGGTCTCATGTTGGTCCAGTATCTGAACCTGGACTGAGTTCAAGAGAAAACATTCAGTAAGAAAGTAAAAGATCCACAAACAACTGAGACACAATAAAAAGTGAAATAGCAATAATTCAATCTGATGTTTGTTTCCTGTGTTTCTGTTAGAAACCCTCCCCCCTGTGTTCACCTGAACCGGTCTAAACCCGCCTCACCTGGCGTTGGTGCAGTCCCGGTACAGCGTCTCGAAGTCGGCCCTGGTGATGAGCTTGCAGCGGTTCACTCCGGGCTGGATGGCGCCGAGTCCCCGCAGAACGCGGACCTGCTCCACGGTGCAGACCACCGGGCTGATGTCCAGCCGCTTCAGCTTGGTGTAGACGGTGTGCAGCCCGCCCACCAGGTGCTTCAGGAACAGCTCAAACACCTGCGGCAGGCAGATCAGCTCCACGCCGTTCACCGTGAACGACGCCACCTTCACCCCGTGGACCTCCACCATCTTACAGTCGGTGTGTGGAGCCGCGCCGCCGCCGCCTCTCGTCCCGTTCACACCGGGCGCGACTCTGCCGCTCCCGCCGCTCAGAAACGCTCCGGACAGGCGAGCAGCGGGGAGCCGCGGGGAGCTGGCCGGGTTAGGAGCGCTATAAGGCGGGTCGGAGTGGAAGAGAGGGTCGATGGGCGGGGTGGAGGTCCCGGACAGAGGGGTGTTGGAGGATCCCGCCATGATAAAGAAGAACAAGAAGTTTTCTTTCTCTTCTTTTTGTTCTGTGTTCATCTGTGATTTTCCCGCGTCTGTCTCTCTCTCTGTTCGCGCCACTCTGCCTGAAGAGCCTCCGCTCTCTCTCTCTGATCAGTCCCGCTCTGTGTGAAGGTCTCTCCACCTCTGTCGCTCTGCACTGCACCTGTCGCTCTCTCTCTCTCTGTCTCTCTCTCTCTCTCTCTCTCTGTCTCTCTCTCTGTCTCTGTCTCTCTCTCTCTCTCTGTCTCTCTCTCTCTGTCTCTCTCTCTGTCTCTCTCTCTGTCTCTGTCTCTCTCTCTCTGTCTCTCTCTCTGTCTCTGTCTCTGTCTCTCTCTCT
>NW_019521800.1:11413-13770 GCF_002814215.2 Seriola lalandi dorsalis | reverse complement strand
CTCTGTCTCTCTCTGTCTCTCTCTCTCTCTCTGTCTCTCTCTCTCTCTCGTCTCTCTCTCTCTGTCTCTCTCTCTCTCTCTCTCTCTCTCTCTCCCTCTGTCTCTCTCTGTCTCTCTCTCTCTCTCTCGCTCTCTCCCACTCAGAGCCAATCAGGATCCAGCCAATCACAGGCAGGGACCGCACACGGACAGGCGTCCCATTGGCTGAGAGGGCGGGGCCGGGGAATTGAACAGGTGAATGATTGACAGCTGATTATTTATAAAAGAATAAAACCCATCTGCTTGTTGAGATGTTTTTCTGATTTATCAAATAGTTTATTGTTTAATTGTTTGTTACTGAATCAGCTGATGAGTTTCCATCAATATTATTGATTATTAATCTTCTCTGCTTCTCCTCCAGTCACTGGTTTCAGCTGTTTCCAGTAAAGATAATAAATTCATGAAATTTCAGAGTGATGAAGGAAACCACCTCATACATCAGCTGAGTTTCAAATTAAAAGCGCAGCATCAAATTAAAAGCATCAAATTAACCTTTGCAGAGCAGAGCAGATTAAATGTCAGAGAAAAACACCTGAATACATCACATCCAGGTGATCTATCGGTCCGCACAGTCTGAACCAGGACTCAGACACTTCCTGCACACCGCCAGGTTTAAAGGAAGATCTCCGTGGAAACCAGTTAACGTTTACATCATGTCAGCATCGACGTGGCAACAGTTCATCATCATCAATACATTAAATCAAAGTCAAGAAGAAATCAAACAAATCACAGGAGATCCTGGTTCTGATCCTGGTTCTGATCCTGATCTTGATCCTGATCCCGGTCCTTGTCCTGGTCTTGATACTGATCCTGGTCCTGAATCTGATCGTGGTCCTGGTCCTGGTACTGGTCCTGATCCTGATCCCGAACCTGAATCTGAACTTGGTTCTGGTCCTGACTCTGATCCTGGTCCTGATCCTGATCCTGATCCTGAGTCTGATCGCAATCCTGATCCTGGTCCCGAATCTGATCCTGATCCTGATCCTGGTCCTGATCCTGATCCCGAATCTGATCCTGGTCCTGGTCCTGGTCCTGGTCCTGGTCCTGATCCTGATCCTGATCCTGATCCTGGTCCTGGTCTTGATCCTGATCCTGGTCTTGAATCTGATCGTGGTCCTGGTCCTGGTCCTGGTCCTGGTCCTGGTCCTGATCCCGAACCTGAATCTGAACCTGGTCCTGAATCTGATCCTGGTCCTGGTCCTGATACTGATCCTGAATCTGATCCTGATCCTGATCCTGGTCCCGAATCTGAACCTGACCAGGACCTGAATCTGAATCTGATCCTGATCCTGGTCCCGAACCTCAATTGATGACGGATCAATAATATCATTTTCACCAGACAGATTATTGATGAATTTATAGATGATTGATAAATATATAGATGATCAGAATAGAGATTATCAGGTGTGTTTCACTGTCTCAGGTTATATTCAGTCTTTTAATGACAAACGTTTACAACACGATCCGTGAAACGTAAAACTAAATGTACATTTATTATAAACTGTCAGTCGCACCTGTCCACAAACATCTCAACAACCACTGGGTTCATGGTGAGGATGAGGTTCACAGCTTTGGAGGAAACAAGGAGACCAGGAGGAGACCAGGAGGAGACCAGGAGGAGACGAAGAAGAGACGAGGAGGAGACGAAGAAAAGACGAGGAGGAGACGAGGAGGAGACGAAGAAGAGACGAGGAGGAGACGAAGAAAAGACGAGGAGGAGACGAGGAGGAGACGAAGAAGAGACGAGGAGGAGACGAAGAAGAGACGAGGAGGAGACGATGAGGAGACGAGGAGGAGACGAAGAAGAGACGAGGAGGAGACGAGGAGGAGACGAGGAGGAGACGAAGAAGAGACGAGGAGGAGACGAGGAGGAGACGAAGAAAAGACGAGGAGGAGACGAGGAGGAGACGAATAAGAGACGAGGAGGAGACGAGGAGGAGACGAAGAAAAGACGAGGAGGAGACGAGGAGGAGACAATGAGGAGACGAGGAGGAGACAATGAGGAGACGAGGAGGAGACGAGGAGGAGACGAGGAGGAGACAATGAGGAGACGAGGAGGAGACAATGAGGAGACGAGGAGGAGAAGAGGAGGAGACGAGGAGGAGACGAGGAGGTGACGATGAGGAAACGAGGAGGAGACGAGGAGGAGACGAGGAGGAGACAATGAGGAGACAAGGAGGAGACGAGGAGGAGACGAGGAGGAGACGAGGAGGAGACGAGGAGGAGACGAAGAAAAGACGAGGAGGAGACGAGGAGGAGACGAAGAAGAGACGAGGAGGAGACGAGGAGGAGACGAAGAAGAGACGAGGAGGAGACGA
>NW_019521800.1:8593-11081 GCF_002814215.2 Seriola lalandi dorsalis | reverse complement strand
AAGAAGAGACGAGGAGGAGACGAAGAAGAGACGAGGAGGAGACGAAGAAGAGACGAGGAGGAGACGATGAGGAGACGAGGAGGAGACGAAGAAGAGACGAGGAGGAGACGAGGAGGTGACGAGGAGGAGACAATGAGGAGACGAGGAGGAGACGAGGAGGAGACGATGAGGAGACGAGGAGGAGACGAGGAGGAGACGAAGAAAAGACGAGGAGGAGACGAGGAGGAGAGTTTTTAACCATCTGGTCTTTTTAAGAAGAAGAAAGGAGAAACAAGAAGAAACAGTCTGTGAGTCTGGCTGCACATCACTCACGTCACGTGTGCGTGTGTGTGTGCACGCGTGCGTGTGTGTGTGTGTGTGTGTGTGTGTGTGTGTGTGTGCACGCGTGCGTGTGTGTGTGTGTGTGGAGGACTTGGCAGAGTCAGAAAGCACCACAGAAGAAGAAGTTGTTGCCAGAGCTCCAGCAGTGACTCACTGATCAGACAGTTAATCAATCAATCAACTGATGATCAGAAACTTCAAACAGACACAGCTGCTGCTCATAACACTGACTCACAGGTACAGGTACTGTGTGTACAAGTACTGTGTGTGTACAGGTACAGGTACTGTGTGTACAAGTACTGTGTGTGTACAGGTGCTGTGTGTGTACAGGTGCTGTGTGTACAAGTACTGTGTGTGTACAGGTGCTGTGTGTACAAGTACTGTGTGTGTACAGGTACAGGTACTGTGTGTGTACAGGTACTGTGTGTACAAGTACTGTGTGTGTACAGGTACAGGTACTGTGTGTACAAGTACTGTGTGTGTACAGGTACAGGTGCTGTGTGTGTACAGGTACAGGTACTGTGTGTACAAGTACTGTGTGTGTACAGGTACAGGTACTGTGTGTACAAGTACTGTGTGTGTACAAGTACTGTGTGTGTACAGGTACAGGTACTGTGTGTGTACAGGTACTGTGTGTGTACAGGTACTGTGTGTGTACAGGTACTGTGTGTGTACAGGTGCTGTGTGTGTACAAGTACTGTGTGTGTACAGGTGCTGTGTGTGTACAGGTACAGGTACTGTGTGTGTACAGGTACAGGTACTGTATGTGTACAGGTACAGGTGCTGTTGTGTACAGGTACAGGTACTGTGTGTGTACAGGTACAGGTACTGTGTGTGTACAGGTACAGGTACTGTGTGTGTACAGGTACTGGTACTGTGTGTGTACAGGTGCTGTGTGTGTACAGGTACAGGTACTGTGTGTGTACAGGTACAGGTACTGTGTGTGTACAGGTACAGGTACTGTGTGTGTACAGGTACTGTGTGTGTACAGGTACAGGTACTGTGTGTGTACAGGTACAGGTGCTGTGTGTGTACAGGTACAGGTACTGTGTGTGTACAGGTACAGGTACTGTGTGTGTACAGGTACAGGTACAGAGCAGGAAGCTGGTTCACATACCAAGAGGTCGTAGTTGGGAAAGTAAAGCCTTTATGTCATGTATTGATTAGACACCTGGCTATTGTGCCACACACAGGTGTGTGACCTCCCTCTTTGTTATTTTAATATGTACATTTTATTTTGTATTGATAATTAAGTTTTCTTTAAAAACAGAGAGTATATTTTCATGTATGTTCATGTTTATCTTTTCATGGTAATTCATAAAACATTTGGTGGCGGGTGAGAAAATAACTGTAACAGGGAGACTGTAATTAAATAATCAAAATGTGACATATTCTGTTTATTGATGTCAGATAGAGAGACGTAAATCTGAGTCCTCACTTCATCTCTTTTCATCTCTTGCCATGTAAAGCTGGTTCTATCATTTTACTGTGGGTTGTGAATATCGAGTGTCCAAAGAGAAACATGTCTGATGTTTAAAATGTAAGTTTCATAGTAACTTTCACCTTGTTACTGAAAGAGAATAAACTGCTGCTGAGATGATGATTCATCAGCTGTGTGTTTGATAAATGGTGAACTACAGGTTCAGTGTTTCTATAGAAAAACACAGCTTATCTCTCACTGAGAGAGTGAGCTCTGTAGCTTTAATGTTTCATGTGTTCAATTGAAATATTGTTTTATGTGTTCAGTGTCTACATTCAGTCCTGTCTCTGATGTTCTGATCTGGTGAGACGTTGTACAAAGAACAGAGATGATCATCCTGTTTGTTCATGTAGCTCTTTGATGGAGGGAGAAGATCCAGTGGTTCCAGTAGATGATGAGACTCCCAGCTGGGTTTCCAGGAACCTGGATCTACACTGAAACAGCTGGATCAACATCTGCTCTGAGGTATCTGGTCTGAACTCAGAGTGGTCAGACCAGTTGTGGACTGACTGAAGTTGGTTAACCCCTGATCACATTTCAGGATCAGAAACTTTCCTTGCTTTCAGCCCTGGTTTATATTTACAGTCTATTATAGCCACTGTCTTTGGCTGAGGTGTTGTATAGTCTGATGGCAGTGGGAACAAAGGATCTCCTGAACCTCTCTGTTCTGCAGTGAGATGAGACGTT
>NW_019521800.1:3632-8318 GCF_002814215.2 Seriola lalandi dorsalis | reverse complement strand
AGCAATAACCTGAGGATGAGACAAAACAAATCTGTTTTACCAGTTAGCACAGAAGCTAGCAGCTGACTCTTCCCCCCTGCGTTTGTGTGCATGCTCTGTAAATGCATGTGATGACATCACTCCTGAGAGTTGTGTGTGTCCTTGGTCCGAACAGAAAGACAAACTGGACTGACAGTGGAAAAAAAGGTCAATCAACTTTTATTAAAGGGTTTACCTGTGTTTAAAAACCTGCTGATACATGCTAATTCTGGTGGAAAAGGATTTTAGTGTGTATTGTAGAGTGAAATCTGAAAGGAAACTAGGTCCAAGTCCATGTTCTCATAGGTCAGGGTGAATACTGTAAAATCAGCTGTAGTGTGCACGTGCAGGCAGTTCAGGATAGGAGTGATGGGATCAGACTTCCAGGTTCTGCCTTGATTTCTTGCATCAGGGCACAACACAGGAAAGAGATCAACACTATTGTCTCTGATAGATGGGATCATGAACAGATTGAATAAGATTGAATGTATCGATAAGCAACATGAAGATATTATTGATATTTGATTGTTATTGATATTTCAAAACATTTTTATAGGAAGATTTTGTTTTTTGGTGCCACTAAAAACAGGTATTCTGCATGATCTCACAAGGGGATGCACCATAACAAAAGAAAATGAACTCAAAATAAGGATTTATTAAGAAACAAGGCACATGGAGTACCATCATCAATGAAGGAAATAAACAAGATATTCAAAAAGTAAAACTGTATTCAAATGCTAAACTCTCCTAATACACTGGATGAGCAGCCAAAGCTTCAAATGAGGGCCATACATCAGACGTAGGTGGGATACCTCTGGAATTTACTTATATATTCTTGGACGAGTGAGGTTAGAAACGTTACATTATTCCGTTGAAAGTGGTGCTTTCCATAAAGATCTAAACACAGCCCTGATCACAGTTATACCTAAGGCCATAAGGATGTCTTGGAATGTCCCAGTTACCATTTAATCTCATTGATAAATGCCGACCTCAAGATATTTTCTGAAATCAATAGTGTTGACACAGTAGTTGGGAAAATGATTAGCCTTTACGATATCTATCGACCCATTGGTACAATTAATGAGAAACTCTCAGATCTTACATTAGGCGCAACATCACATTTGATATCACTTTATGCTGACGACACATTAGTTTATGTGGCAGATGTTCAACAAACTCTCCCCTATGTTTTAAAAACACTAGAGTAATCTGAAAATCTTTCAGGATACAAAGTTAATCTGCTAAAATCAGTACTGATGCTGATTAATGTAGACAAAAATAAGGTGTCTCTCCTTCTTCAGATAAAGTGACAAATGAAGTCCTCTACTTGGGTATTGAAGTTGGTACTTCCCTGTCGTCTGTGGCTGAAACAAACTGCTCTTTAACTTTGACAAAATAGAAGATAATAATAGATGGAAACACTTGCCATCATCAGCCACAGGTCATATGTCGTCACATCAAAGTGAACGTCTTGACAAAAACTGGACTCATTACTATGAAGCTATGTTGGAACGGTAAACAACACAATATAAAATCCAATGGGAAGTGATGTCCAAATTTCAAACTGTATCACTGGGCAGTTGTATTATAGAGTTTTAGTTATTGGAGGAGGACAGAGTTTCTTCACTGAAAAATATAGAACAAGAGTTAATAGCACCAATAAGCTTAAAGGACTTTCTCTTTATAGGTTTATTAATTAATTAATTAAGTGCAATGCGTCCAGATTCTTCTGTGACTTTAAATCACATATTACAGAATATGAGGTGGATTGTTTTGGACTGAAGAGATCACCAGTGTCTCTTTAATCACATGTTGAATAATGAATAATAATTATTGAAACTAAAATGCTGATGATCTCTAACATTAGCAGAAAACTACCTGCTGGTGAAGATGATGCGTTCAAGAACAGAAGCAGAAAAATAAACGAGATGTGATCAAATCAAAGTTACACACAGTTACCATGATTATTTTCCCTTTATATCATGTTAATATTGTTGTAATGAACTGCTGATGATCGCTAATTATATATTATAATAAAAAATATCACTGTGTAGCACATGCATTAGTTTTTACTGCTCCAGTTATAGCCCCCACCGCAGCTCCCACTGCAGCCCCCACCGCAGCTCCCAGGGCACTTCCCATTCGACCTCCCACGGATCCAGCAGCGGCTCCAAAACTTGCTCCAAATGAAACCCCCTGTAGAACGGCCCGTGTAAAGGGGTTATCTTCCTCTGCCCTTCTTCTCGCCTCATCAGGCTCCATATCTGGATTTTCTTTCTGAAGACGTTCCATTTCTTCTTTTATGGCTCTTTCAGCCTCTTGGAACATTTTGTTGGTGTAGTAGCTTCCTCCATTTCTCTGAACCATGGTGTTGATCTTCTTCAGCAGCTCACGGACTTGAGACGGATTCTTCTTTCTGTTGTTGAAAACGTGGTATCCTCCAAGGCACTGACCGAGGAACTCACTGAGAGTCTTATTTTGACCAATGAAATCTTCTATGGAGACTCTGTCCTTCTCCAGCTGGTCTCCACGGGTGAACAAGACCATGGTGTAAGATGCTGCCTCTTTTCCAAACACCATCTGAATGATTTTCACTGTTTCTCGTTCTTCTTTTGTGAATTTACCCGGCTGGAGCACGACCAGGAACACATGAGGACCTGGAGCAGCCAATGAGATGGATTTCGTGATTTCCTTTTTCACCTCCTCTTGGGTTTTATCAGTGTCAAACAGACCTGGAGTATCAACAACCGCCACTGTTTGACCATCAAACTCTGCTGTTTTCTTCAGACACTTTACTGTCACTGAAGAAGAAGACATCTCGAATTGAAAAACCTTCTTCTTTAAGATGGTGTTTCCTGTTGAACTTTTCCCAGCTCCAGTTTTCCCAACAAGCACAATCCTGAGGTCTGACTCCTTTGACTCTGTTGGAGAATTTCACAAACACATTACTGATGTTGTAAAGAACAAACTCTAACTCCCTTGTTGCATAATCTGAATCTCTATATGATTTAACAGATAAACCCCTGAAAACAAAGGGCTGTCTTGTTATTTTCTGACCATAGCGCTGACAGGGTTAACAGTCAGTAATGGGCTGAAGAATCACCTCTTCATGGTCGTATCCCTTCTCCACTCAAACTAGTTTTAGGTCGCGTCCCTGTTTATCCAGAGTCAGATAAAATATGAACCTTCTGTGTGAAATTTTGTCATAAATGCTGTGACGTCTTGAGTAATGGCTAAAAAGGGTTTTGTGAGGTCAGACTGACCTTTAACTTTGACCTTTAGCCACCAAAATCTAATTAGCTTGTGCTTGACTCCGAGTGAACATGTTTATCAAATTTAAAGAAGTTCCCTCAAGGCGTTACCGAGATACTGTGTCCATGACAATGAGACGGACGGACAACCTGAAAACAAAATGCCTCTTTTATTTTAAAAAAATGTTGAAACGTCTTTCTCTGTTGACTCCGCCCACAGCAGCTCATCACTCTGCTGGTGTACAGGTGCTCCTGCTGCTCTGGACTGAACCACTGCAGGTGAAACACTGACTGTAGATCAGGGGCTGGTCACACAAAACACCTGAACTTAAGATTTCCTTAAAATAAAAAGAGTTGCACTAAACACCCTTAAATCTTCTCCTTAATGTTTCCTTAAATGTTCACTGAAGTATTTAAGGTTTTCTCCTCAACTTAGTCTTAAACTTAAGGAATCACTTAAAGTCAGTTAAACCTTAGTGATCAAACTAAATCTTCCTCTGACCCTGCCTGAACTGTAACATGGGGAGTTCAGCTGTGCTCTTCTTTAATGTTCCCATCAGAGATCACAAGTGCTTATGTCAGCAAATTAACGGTCTCCATGGAAACAGTAGAATTTCACTGCTGTAAAATCTCTGTCACTGCTGCAAAAGCCTTATCTTTTTTCCTTAACAAAGCAATTCTGACTGACACCCTGAATTATCTCCCTCAGCTCAGGAGAAATTAAACCTTAAGTGCCATATTTAAGTAGAAAACTTGGTGTTTTGTGCAACTGGCCCCAGGATCTCACACAGCCCCACGTCAGATCACCTGACCTCCACCTCTAACCCTCTCTGAGGCAGAGAGCTCAGTTTGTCATCTGGTCTGACACCATGTGATGTTTTCTTATGAATCTTATTAATACGTTGATAGAAAACATGTTCTGCTAATTAACTGGGAACAGTCCTAAACATTTACCACTCGGTCCTCGTGGGGCCCCGGAGAGGCGCCCCCCCCCCAGGACACTGCTGGAGCTGAGACACTATGATTGTACACTCCAGTTTTTTATAAATATATTTCTACATTACATAGATAGATGGATATTTTGATATATTATAATAATATAATGATACATTATTCATCCCCCAGTGTCCAGCAGCACAACATTAAAATTAAAGTTACAAATAGATAATTCAATAATGTAAATAATAGATAAATAATAGTAAAAACTGTAGAGCTGTGAGATCCCATCAGAATGTTTGTTGTTCATTGTTCCTGATTCTCCACTCAGCGACCAGAAGTTTTCCTAATTCTGTTTCCTGTCACCACAACTGGTGGAAATCACACCCAGCAGGATCCCTGCTTTTTAATGGTCTCTCACAAGTGCAGATTCCTGAGAGAATCTGTGGTTTCAGATGAAATGAACTCAGGAAACAGACGC
>NW_019521800.1:2352-3342 GCF_002814215.2 Seriola lalandi dorsalis | reverse complement strand
GAACACAATACCAGAGTGTTTCTGTCACAAAAATAATCTCAGGTTTTTCTATAACAAGGCCTCTCACCGTGCGAACACATCATCCAGCCCAAACGCTTAAAAATTCAAGCCTGGTTTTTGAAATTCTTCAAATCTCTTGTGAAAACAAACTTTTACTGATGTGGATTGTTGTGGCGAGAAGTGGTGGATGGAAAAAGGAATCAGACAGTCGAGACACAGGTGTCAGACGGGGAGGCCCAACTCACAGTCATAGACGGAGACAACAACAACCAATCACAGAACATGACATGTCCTTTTATATGTCAGATGGCCATGTGTGTGTATGTGCATCCTGTTTTCCAATCATTTTGGCTTCATCATACTACTCTTGCCTCACTTATTATTCACTATGTTTTATCCTGGCGCACCTCCAGGTAACTGTGTTCTTCCTGGCAGACCACAGTGACGCCTCCCAGTTCACTGGAAATGTGCCTTGATATTATGTTTATGCCTATTTCCCAATCTCCTATTTTCCATGTTTTTTGTGTGTCTTGGCCCACTCTGCTGGCCGTCAAACCATATACTGGCTTTCACGCTCCTACACGATCAATTGTATTGGTGCTTGAAATGTGTTCACCAAAGTCTATAGGTTCATGACAATAGCACAATATATAGTACAATTGTAGATAAATGGATAATAAATGCCTAAAATGACATTTTTGAGTCATAGTGTCGTCTGTCACGCTGCTTTAACCAGATTTCTTAGAGGCTGTGAGTCACGTACGATCACATAAGAATATGTAAGAGAAAGTGGAGAGTCGACAGATTCTAACAATGTTTAAATCAGATTTCTACACTGTGTTATCACAAAGATATTAATAGAAATATCACCAACCTCAAAGGGTTCAGAAACTGGAATATTTAATAAGAAAAGGGAAAAAACATGTTGGGCAGCTGGCATTAAATTAGAGTATATATATATATATATATATATATATATATATATATATA
>NW_019521800.1:0-1136 GCF_002814215.2 Seriola lalandi dorsalis | reverse complement strand
TTTCTGTGTGTGTGTGTGTGTGTGTGTGTGTGTGTGTGTGTGTGTGTGTGTGTGTGTGTGTGGGTGTGTGTTGGAAAAATTGTGATACTTTATGACTAGATAAACATAATTATCCTAAAGAGAAACTGTATTGTCCTGAAGTGAACTTTTCTTATCTTGACATTGTGTTTGTTTCTCTCAGAGAGGAGCGCCGTGACCTTCGCTGTTCTTCCCAGCTGCTGTATAAATCCTGTGTGAATCTGTATTCTTTGAACATTTGCACTGTGAGCTCTTGTGTGTAACCTGTTCTCTTGCTGCAAGAATAAATCTCCTACTCTTGTGAATTTTCAGACGTTGTTCCTGAGTTTATTTTCCTGACAACTTGGTCCTTCGAGCCGGATCTCAACAACCTCTCCTACTGTCCAGAGCAGGACCTGAACCGTGCACAGGGGAGTCTGGGACTCCTGAACTAAAGCCCTCCAGTATAGAAACTTGCTGTTAAAAAGAGGCCAGGATCTACTGGACTGTGAAGGTGACGAGATCCACGAACAGAGAGAAACCAGGACGTATGAATCATAAGGCAGGAGAGTCAAGTTAAAGACTATAAAATAGGTAAAGTCAAGTAATGACTATAACATAGTTAAAATGTGTGTTGTGAAAAGGGTCCGGGACCCTGTTAGTCCAGAGTCTGTGTGAGAAGACTACAGGAATAAATAACTCAGTGCGCACGTTAAAGAGGAGGCCTAAAATAGTTCAGGGAACTATGAAACAGTAAAAACAAAAAATATATAAAAGTAAAAAAAAAAAAAAAAAGTTGCAACGGGGATTTGATAGAATATTTTCTGAAAATGAGGTGTCTTGATGAGTAACAGAGAGGGGAAACCTGACCTCAAATGAATGTTCACAAGGGGCCAGGATCACTGTAAACTAGTAACAAGTGACTGTCAGGAGTTAGTGAAGAGAATAGAAGAAAAGACAAAGGGAAAACCTAAAAAGAGTAAAAATGAGGGTCTTAGAAAAGCAAGAAACTGGTTAGCAGAATCCAGGAAAAGGCACGAAGGAATAAAAAAAGGGTAAAGAAGAGAAAAAGACAGAGACAAAGACTGAAGTAACGACTTTGACCGACAGAGAAGATGACAATGTCGTAGTGAGAGGAA
>NW_019521799.1:0-1163 GCF_002814215.2 Seriola lalandi dorsalis | reverse complement strand
AGTATAATTAGGCCTAAAAAGTCATAAAAACATAGTATAGTAGGGCATTAAAAAAAGTCATAAAAAATGTCATAGTATAGTAAGGCCTAAAAAGTTATAAAAACATAGTATAGTAGGGCATAAAAAGTCATAAAATGTCGTAGTATAGTAAGAAAATAAAAGTCATAAAAAGTCATAGTTTAGTAAGACATAAAAACGTCATCATATAGTAAGGCCTAAAAAGTCCTAAAAACGTCATATTATAAAAAGTCATATTATAGTGAGGCATGAAAAGTCGTAAAAACGTCATAGTATAATTAGGCCTAAAAAGTCATAGTATAGTAGGGCATAAAAAAAGTCATAAAAAGTCATAAAAAACGTCATAGTATAGTAAGGCCTAAAAAGTCATAAAAACATAGTATAGTAGGGCATAAAAAAGTCATAAGAAGTCATAGTATAGTAAAAAAGTAAAAGTCATAAAAAACATCATAGTATAGAAGGGCATAAAAAAGAAAAAAAAAACATCATAGTATAGTAAGGCATAAAAAGTCATAAAAACATCATAGTATAGTAGGGCATAAAAACATCATAGTATAGTAAGACCTAAAAAGTCATAGTATAGTAGGGCATAAAAAAGTCATAAAAAGTCATAAAAAACATCATAGTATAGTAAGGCCTAAAAAGTCATAAAAACGTCATAGTAGAGTAAGGCCTAAAAAGTCATAAAAATATCATAGTATAGAAGGGCATAAAAAAGTCATAAAACATCATAGTATAGTAACGCCTAAAACGTCATAGTATAGTAAGGCCTAAAAAGTCATAAAAACGTCCTAGTATAGTAAGGCCTAAAAAGTCATAAAAACGTCATAGTAGAGTAAGGCCTAAAAAGTCATAAAAATATCATAGTATAGAAGGGCATAAAAAAGTCCTAAAACATCATAGTATAGTAACGCCTAAAACGTCATAGTATAGTAAGGCCTAAAAAGTCATAAAAACGTCCTAGTATAGTAAGGCCTAAAAAGTCATATTATAGTGAGGCATGAAAAGTCGTAAAAACGCCATAGTATAGTAAGGCCTAAAAAGTCCTAAAAACATCATAGTATAGTAGGGCATAAAAAAGTCATAAAAAGTCATAGTATAGTAAGACAACAAGTCATAAAAAACATCATAGTATAGTAAGGCCT
>NW_019521798.1:1045-5218 GCF_002814215.2 Seriola lalandi dorsalis | reverse complement strand
GAGCAGTACCAGTACTACACTGAGCAGTAACAGTACTACAGTGAGCAGTAACAGTACTACACTGAGCAGTAACAGTACTACACTGAGCAGTAACAGTACTACACTGAAGTACTACAGTACCTGTGAACCTTCGGCAGTTTCCGTCTCCTCTCGTGTGCGTCCTCCTTCGGTATTCCACCAGTTTGTCTTTATTTGTGTCTACTGTGTCTCTACTCTCTGCCTGCACGCGCCGCGGAGCACCAATCAACGCAGCTCTGTCGTTAACATATTACCCAGCAGGCTGTGCGGCGGGATCGCTTCTCCCGCTGTGTCCCCCCGTTCAGATCGAGACCCGGGTCAAACGCGACAGAGACTGGGTTTAATCCGCCGTCTACCCGTCTGTCTGCCTGTCTGTCTGTCTATCTGTCTGTCTGATCATCTGCCTGTCTGTCTGTCTGTCCGTCTAAACTCACAAACATCACAAAAAACCGCAGCTCCACAGGTTCGCTTTTTATTCTCTTCCCCTGCCCTTACTTCCGGTCCTGCCGCTGTTTCCGCTCGATGATTCGCTGTTTTCTCCAGTGATCAGTTCCCATCAGATCAGGTCACATGGTCTCGGATTCCAGTCTCTCGCTCCAATTTCCATAAGCAAGCACTTATTTATAAGCACAATTTTTCTCCTAATAGATATTTTATACAGCAACAAGGGTGTGTCACTAGTTTTTGACAATTGGTTCAACAACGGTATTTTATTGGTGAGTCAACTTTTCAATAAGGAAGATAAGATTTTCACTTACCAAGAATTTCTCTATCATTTTAAGGTTCCTGTGAGCCCCAAACAATTTGCTATTGCCTTTGATGCCATTCCATCAGGTGTTATCATGCTCTGTAAGGGTTCTCCTCTTCCACCTTCTGCTGGGACACCTTCACCTGATCCAGTTGACACACCTATTGGAAAACTGTTTTATGCCTGCTTCCTGTAAGAGAACAAACAATAGGAATATCCACAGCTTGTTCCAGGCTAGTTGTATCTCTGTTCCTTATGTGATCGCAATCTGGAATGGTCTTGTTCAGGATATAGACTGGGACAAGACATGGACTCTTCCTAACAGATTTCTACCAGTTAACAAAGTTAAAGAGATTTCTTTTAGGATCATCCTGTCAAATCATTTATAGTAAGATTCAAGAAAGACATTGACGTAAACTGCTGTTTTTGTGACATGCAACCGGAGACTGACTTCCATCTGTTTTAGACTTGTGAACACACCCGTAATCTGTTGCAAGATATCTGTCGCTTTATTTTGGACTTTATCCATGATGCTTTTTTACTTTGTTTTCAGGATGTATTGTTTGGGTTCACAAATTATACAAGAGATCTAGAAAACATTTTTTTCTGTGCAATCTCATCATATTACTTGCCAAATGTTATATCCATAAATGTAAGGTGTTAAAAACGAAACCCTCTTGTACTTTTAAGAAGGAAGCAGCGTCCTATATCAGAACATTATCTACCTCATGTAATAGTAAAGCTTCAATCTGTGCTCCAAATTTAAAATAATATCATTTTTAGTATACTTTTTAAAAATATTTCTTTCTTACTATTCCACTTTCAGTTTGTATTTGATTGTGTCAAACTCTGATTATAACCCTGGCACTGTGCATTTGTTGTCTGTCTTTGTTAATTATGTTGGGCCTTACTTTGAATATGTAATGTAATTAATAAAGAAAACTCTGACTGGATGTACTATGGGAAAACAGAGACAGTCAATTCAAAAGCCCTATCCCAGTGCCCCTGGTAACCAGGGCAACCCCGTGTTTAATAGGTGCGTTCGACTACACACTGCGCACCGCCGACTCGACGTCATGCATGCTGCCTAGAAACACTGGATTCACTGACACACATGACGTGTATTACTCATATATATATATATATATATATATATATATATATATTTATATATATTCTACTTTACTTACTATGTGTTTTGTTTTACTTTACGGACTGTAACAGGTTCAAACATGACTCACAGTGAACGAGTTGCTGTTGTCTGTGACATTTTCCAAAGAAGTTCATTCAACTGACTGAAAGCTTTCAAAGTAAGAGTCCTTGATGTGGAGTCAGAGGCACAATATTTGTCTTTAAGCGTGGTGGCTTTCCAAAAAGAATAATACTCATAGAAATACTTCTATATTGCTAATATTCTTGGGTACAAGACTGAAGAAAATGTACTTAGTCAGTGTCCATCCTGCTCTTCGGTCGTTCTCTATCTGAGGGAAACAGTTTATTTGAGCTCCTCCTTCTGACAGCTTTTCCTTTTTTTTCCCATATGGACATCAACACTTCAGTTTTCATCTGCAGCAGAAAGCTGTGAAACAGTTTAGATCAGAGTTTGTTTCTGTAAAAGAAGTAATGTTCTTATAGGTCATATTTTTCTTCTTTTCACCTCCTGACAACACGTGGCTCTTTTATTCTCAAGTCTCTGGTTCTCAATGAAACAGACAGAAATAAAATTGCTATCTCTCTATAAGAGTTGCTCCAGCAGGTATTTCCTGAGTGATTATGGTGCAATTATAATCAGATTATAATCAGTTAAGACTGAAAACAAAAAAATGTTCAATAATGAAGAAATGCAGCAGAGTTTTTATTAATTAATCATTTTCACAAACTGGCATGAATGTGATGTGTGATGACTCCGCCCACTCACCTGCATCTCTGTTCTGTTACATCAATAAGATATCAATACAATCATCATGACGCCTGTGTGTTTAGACCCTCCCCCTCCACAGAGTTACACCACCTTTAAAGTATATTTTTTTGGGCTGTTTATGCCTTTATTGTACAGGAACAGGAAACAGAGAGGGGGGGCATGACCTGCAGTGAAGGCCGTCTGATGCGGGACTCGAGCCGGGGCCGACTGCAGCGAGGACTGGGGCCTCTACACATGGGGCGCCTGCTCAGACCACTACGCCACACCACGCCCCTACACCTGCTCTCTGAGTGGGAGGGTGTAGCGGCCGGACTGTGTCAGCGACCAGCACTGACCCCACCTCTGTCTGGGTACACAACTTAACAAAATAAAAGCAGCATGTTTCACTGCTGAGTTTTTATTTTGTACTTTTACATTGAAACATTAAATCTGCATGTCACCTGTCAATCACCAGGGGGAGGGGCTTCATGCTGCGGTCCGAGGACCTCAGTTTGCCTCATCATGATATGGAAATTAAACACACCCGCTCCAAGGAGAGACACTTGTCTGTCACCAGTCTGTCTCCCTGTCTCTAGCGGCGGCGGTACAGGATGTCCCAGGTGTCTCTCCACCTGAGTCCTTGCAGCTGATTGGCCGAGAGCTCGGGGCTGCCGTAGGTCAGAGGGCAGAAGGTTCGATACGACAGGAAGACCGACAACAGCACGGCCGACGCACACAAACACAGCGCTCGCTGGTGTGTCACACTGCTGGAGACACAGTTCACACAACTTTATTAACACGTGACAACACATCAGCTGTGACTGGTTCTCAGAGTTCTGGAGCCACAGAACATATATGATGTAAATATATAACTTACATAATGTAAATATTTAAAAAGGTGGTATAAATGCTCTTTATTTCTGCTTTTATATCAATCTAACAAAACAGGTGTGTACCTGAGCAGGTGTGTGTGTGTGTGCTCCAGCAGGGCGGGACTCAGCAGGTACAGGTAGCAGAGGGCGGGCAGGTAGTGATACAGGAAGAGAGTTTTCTCCATCAGCAGGAAGGGAACGAAGTTCACGAGCCAGCCCCCAACACACACCCCCCCCAGACACACAAACTGCCCCCACGCACCTGGAGACACAGACACACACACACACACACACACACACACACACACACACACACACACAATTATCACTAGTCATACATAAAGGCTTGCATGATCATCAGAGACCCCCCCCCCGACTGGCAAATGATGTGTGTACCATCAGGTAGGTCTTTGAAGCCCCGCCTCCTCCTCACCAGGTAGACAGCTGCCAGCAGCTGATAGGCCAGCAGGCTGAGGTTGGCCACGCCCCAAGACACCGGGTTACCAATCAGATGGATCTGAGCCTGAGACATTTACAAACACTTCACACAACTCTCCTCCACACACCACTGTGTGTGTGTGTGTGTGTGTGTGTGTGTGTGTGTGTGTGTGTGTGTGTGTGTGTGTGTGTGTGTG
>NW_019521798.1:0-597 GCF_002814215.2 Seriola lalandi dorsalis | reverse complement strand
ACACACACACACACACACACACACACACACACACACAGTCAGATGTTCTGGATCTGGTTCCTGGATTCTTGGTTCAGTTTTCCCAACGTGACATCAGCACCTGCAGCTCATTAATGTTAATTGATGTGAAACTTCAGTCTGTTGGTTAACGAGCTGCTGACTGGACTCTGACAATGATTGTTTGTGACTGAGGACACATCACTGTGACATCTGTCTACATCAGAGCGAATCGATCAGCTGATCACAGCTCGTTAAATTCAAACGATCAACATCTGGAGCTCGTTAAGAGCAGAGCTCGGATCAGGACTTCTCTGAAAGCTACAGGTCCAACAGAACCAAAGAATGTGTGTTTAGACCTCGGAGGTCAGGGACATACTGGTTCCATATCGGTGTTCCTCCACTGTCCAGCCCAAACTGCTGCTGTGACCTTTAAACAGTTTCTCTGCTACGACCTCCAACTGACGGAAACCCCAGTCTGGAAGAGACACACCACTCAGCTACACACACACACACAGGCACACACACACAGGCACACACACACACGCACACACACACACACACACACACAGGCACAGGAAACCATACTCATCATTTACT
>NW_019521797.1:1279-3496 GCF_002814215.2 Seriola lalandi dorsalis | reverse complement strand
TTCAGTGACTCTGATGTTTGTGTCGATGTCCACGTCAAACTCAGTGAACAGCTACAAGCAGTTTGATAATATTGAATCAATGGATTCATTCATATAGAGCTTTTATTCAAAGAGCTTTACAATGTGTCTCTGTCACTCACACACTCACACACTGCCCCCTCCTGGTCCTGCTGCAGTAAGACAGGCACTGCAGGGCAGCTAAAGCCTTTATACATGAGTCTGTCATTAAACCACACCTTCACTTAAAAACTACCTGTTGGACCAAACAAAATGCCCCAAATTTACCATTTCTTCACACCTTTGGTCTAAAACTTGAACTTTTATTCAAAGAGCTTCACAATGTGCCTCTGTCATTCACACACACTGAGCTTTCAACACTTTAAAACTCAGCATGAAAAATCAGTTGAATCATTCAAGTTGGTTCTTAAAAGTCACTTTTATCACAAGTTCAATCAGGTCCCTTTTTAACTGGGTCCATTGTTGTGAGAACGACTGTACATTTTTATATGTTCTCATTATTATTGTTAGCTAGCTGGTTAGTTCGGGGGGAGTCGTGCTGTAACTGTCCATGACGCTGAGAGGTAAAACCCGTTTTGAGGACAGTATAAAAACACTTGGTTAAACTCAGGGACAGATTGTGGTCGTGTTAATGTTTCCATATGAAATCAGAATGAGCTACAGGACCATTCACCACCACAACAACCTCACCTTTCACCTGAGGACCATCACACCTATCTGCTGAACCACAACCCTGATCCTGACCTGAACCTGAAACTAACTCTACCTTTAAAACCAGGTCTGAACTCTCACACTGTCTGAAATAAGTGAAGCCAACAACACGTCTCACTGTCTTGGTCTGAAACTCAAAGTGATTCTAACAAAACAGACCAACAACAACACACACACTCCAGCAGCAGCTTCACAGGTAAAGGTGAGGCTCTTCATCAGGGACACTTGTCTTTGATTGACCTGCAGGAGGGAAAACAAAATTATATTCAGGAAAATCCAAGTGAGCTGATCTCACCCTGAGAGTAAATAACAACAGAACGCTGCTCGTCTGAGAAGATGAACACAACTGTCAGACTCTGAACATCAGATACATGAAAACACTTTGTTGTTTTGTTGTTTCTTCATTATGAAAATGTTGAGACAATAACTTATTTAAACTTACCTTTACTACATTTAAAGCCTTTGGCTCTAAGCACAGCTAGAAGAAGAACAACACCAACACCAACTAAAAGGGCACCACCAAATAAAGCACCGACAACATGTCCAGTGGAGAACCCTGGAACTGAAAACAGAGAAAGTCAATGTGAGACTCAGAGTGTAACTTCACATCATGTCCATCAGACTGGACGTCACAGCTTCACAAAGAGAACAACTAACTGTGTTCATGCTCCTATGATCTACAGTGATGAGCAGATGAAAACAGCACTGGGATGAATGTCACCAGGCACAGTGATGTCAGCACGGATCTCACGGCCTCTTTCCTCCTGCTCGGCTGCACGGCTGAGAGCTGGGTTCTGGTTCTGGTCTCAGTAGTGAGGAGGGTGATGCTGCAGCTTCCTCCTCTGTCTGAGACGTGTTGTTCATCAGTAGGAAGGTGTTTGAATCACTGTCCTGCCACCTCCACTTTAGGCTGTTTACATCTGACTTCTGCTTCACTCCTGCTGTGTCTGAGATCTGAAACTGTGTGTGACAATCTGTCTCCAGCCCAGGTTTTCTACACCCTGAGCCCAGGCTGTGATGGACTCTGGATCACCTCTTGTCAGCACATCTTCATCTCATGATAGTTGTTGTTACAGCCAGTACTGATGAGCTTTGTTAAACAGATCAGCCTCTGAGCTCGGGTCCACGCTTCACTCACAATAAATGAAGCTAAAAGCTGAGAGACGTCTGAAGCTTTTCTTGGAGCTTCAGTGAGAAACCTCTCAGTGTGTTTACTGTGCTGACATGAACACAGAGAAACAAAGAGGAGTTGTTGCTTCATTCACTGGAGAACAATCTAAGTTCAGCCTGTTGACACTGACAACTTCTGCTGTCAGGAAGCTGCAGCAGAGTCACACATCTGGCTGGAGATCACAGCTGTATATCACACTGTGACACCACATGTGTCCTCTACAGCCTGAAGCTTCTCTCATACAGCACCTATGATTGGTTCAATCAGCCCACCTGCTTTAGTGAGCTGCACACAGTCACATTCAATACAAACCACAG
>NW_019521797.1:0-1077 GCF_002814215.2 Seriola lalandi dorsalis | reverse complement strand
AATGATTTCAGTCTGAATCGGCCTCATGTGGTGTTTTCATGTCTGTCCTCAGGACCAGGTCACACCAGATGTTTCTACATCTGTTCCTGGGGCTGTGTGTGAAGTTTAATACATTCCTGCGTGAGCAGTATTTCCTCCTCATCCTCTCATTCTTCCTCTTCTCTCTGTAGATTCATCAAGTCTCAGAACAAATCTGACTCAGTCTGAAACATTTTCAACTTTCACAGATTCTTCAAACAGATTCACTTTGAGTTCAGTCTGAAAACAATTAAACATTTTAAACTAAGAACAAATGAACAATTAAAATCATTTGACTGTGAAAACAGAAACAGGAAGAAACTCACCACTGAGATGCACATCGGTCACAGAAGAGATCTGATGTCTGATTTCCTCCTGTGTGGCTACACAGCGATAGGTGTCGGTCTTGGTCACAGTAATGTTGAGGATAATGTCGTAGCTGCCTCCTCTTTCAGAGACCTGTGGTTCTTCAGCAGGAAGAGTCTTTCCATCACTGTCCTGCCACTGGACATCAGGTTTGGGTGAAGCACCATCAACCTCACACTGCAGCTGCACCCCGTCTGTAGTATGTCTAAGTGTTCTGACACATGGCGTTGGAGCTGCACCTGTGAACACATAAACAATAATTTATAAAGAACAATTAGATGATTTGTCATTTAACACAGTTTTTTTTTTGTTCTTTCCTTTTGCATCAGAAAAATAAGTGAACGTAAACCTTAATGACTAATGTCAGAAATGTTTGATATGACATATATCTAACAAGTTTCAACTCATCACTTATGATCATCATCTAATCAGAAGCAAATATACAGTTTGGAAAACACTTGAATTTCTGATCAGTTTCTGTTTCACTCGATTGATCTTGAAATGAAATCGTGTGAAATTTGTTGTTTGAGATGTAAAAGAATGTGTTATAAAACATTGAACTCATGGTCTTCAAAGTATGAGCTGCTCTTCTGTTCTCAGGGCTTCACTGTGTCAGTGAGACACTCAGTGTTCACTTTATTAGGGACACCTGTACAATCTAATACCATCCAACACAACTGTTGTGTCATGAAG
>NW_019521796.1:7912-8810 GCF_002814215.2 Seriola lalandi dorsalis | reverse complement strand
ATCTGCCTCACAGAGGTTTTTGTAAAACACGAGAAAACTTCGACACCAGCGATGATGTGCACAGGAAGAGGAAGTTGTAAGCTCAGTATATTTAGCCTGAACTCAGTCGAGTGCTCAGTCTGGAGGAAGGTGACATGGAGGTCAGAGCTCTCTGCATCAGACTGTGTGAGTTGTACATTTGTCTTAATTTGGCAATAAAAAGAAAAATGATGTGAACATACAATTTATTAATTTTTAAAAAGTTGAACATGCAAATGTGTCAGGTTGAAGACATTCAATTAAATTAATGTGGGTCATAAAATGAGAAAAGACGTCTCTACAATGATAATAAATGTTTAGTGATTAAATATAAACTCTTTCCTCTCCAGTGTCGACTGCGTCGATGCTGCTGGTCGCACATGTGCAGCGAAGTTATCCTCAGACGTCTGGTAAGCACAAGAGATTTAACCCCAACACCTAATCCTAAAACTGCCAAACAGTACAGGCAGGTCGAGCTAATCCTGCAAAACCCAGATCATAGTTTTATTGCTGAAAACCGTAATAACAGGAATTTTACTGTCGAAGGTCAACCTGTCTTTCTTTGTACCTTGGCTTTGCAGCCTTGAATTTTGAAGTATTTCTTTTCATATTACTATTATTAAAAGATAATGCAGATGGACAACAGGATTTTCTAGTAGCAGTAGATCATCTGATTGGTTTGTCGTTGTCTGTTTTGTTTTTTTTGTAACACAGTCAACATCACAGTCACCGGTACGTTGATTGTACTTCAGCTCTGAAAGCACAGTAATGTTCCTGTGAGCTCCTCATTCTGCCTGTTAACATGTCGTCATGTTGTTCAGGCGGCTCTGTGATCCTGGAGAGTCCAGTCCTCCCTGTGATGGAGGGAGAATCTGTGTCT
>NW_019521796.1:5798-7262 GCF_002814215.2 Seriola lalandi dorsalis | reverse complement strand
CAGCTCTTTGCAGCTGCATGTATAGATGGTTGTGTTAACTATTGTGACCTCCTCCACATGATACTCTGTACAGGTAAGTGAGTCAGTCAGTACAAACTCATGTGATGCATTAAATCAGTGAACTTAAAGAACTTTATTTTAATTCTAGTGAGGAACCCAGGGAATAATGACTCAGTAAAACAAGGTGAGGAGTCAAACACACCAGACACAGACAGCACAGGTAAGTTTATAGTCACTGATCATAACAACAGACAAAACACAAGGAGAAAATCTAACATGATTAAACTCCTGCAGCCATGCAGCGTTGTTAGACGTTGATATTTGTTGAATGTAGGTTGCAACATCAGGTGACCAAAATTCGACGTCAGCGCTACGTCCAATGCCGAAGTCAATATGAAGTAGAATAGTGACGAAAGCTGAGGTCGATATTTTGTTGGTTTTAAGTTCTTTGTGTGTCTTTTTCAGATGAAGATGAACTCATGCCTCAAACTTTCCCCCCCACTTTCTCTGTTGAAGACAGTCCAAGTTTTCAAGGTTGTGTTTATAGCAAAAATCACTGGAAAAGTTTCTTTGAATTTTGCTGCATTTCCTCATTTCATTTGGTTCATTTTGCCCCGTGAGACTGATGCCTTTTGAGATTGCGATGCACTTGTTTCTACTACTAGTGGAAGCCAAAGCCCCTTTTTCATTAACAGTTGTTTCTTAAAGGGCCAGTTCACCCAAAAGTATTACCAGCATTTTCTCATTTTACCCAGGTTTGATTGGTTTTAAATGTGTTGTAAAGTAACTAAAATCCAATCTCCCAAATGTCTCATGGCAGCTCCGCCATGATGTGAAATACTGAAAACCCAATGTTTGTTAAACGTGACAATATCAAGTCGCCAACATTGGGTTTCGTCGTCGATCCGATTTTCCGCAGGAAGCCGCAGGTGTTTATATAAATGAAAGAAAAGCAGCAAATCCGTGGAAGAAAACAATGGTCGGCATTTTGACTTTAAGAAAGACTTAATATAGCAAAATATTTGTTTGTTTATAAATCAATGAATGTATTAATTGTTGAAGGTCCAGTACGAACTAGTGTCAAACATACTGAATCTACAAATAACAGAAGTAAGAATAGGTGTACGAACAACATATAGTTTCAATGAAGAGTTGAAACAAACAACATTAGACTGGAATAACATTTATCAACTACTCATTGTCTTTCCAGCATCTGGTCTTCTTCGTCAGCATCACTACGTCCTGCTGTGGATCCTTGTCACGGTCGTGTTGGTTCTGCAGCTGCTGGTGATTGGACTGCTTTACAGGAAGAAACAACTAGGTACTAAAATTATTCCTAATACCAGCAAAACGGGGTAATAACAGTGGATTAAGTGAAGATTAAAATGTACTGAAATGAGTTTGTATCATTCCGAGAAGAATTTAAATTGTGGTAATTTTATTTTGACTTTAAATCTAGTTAAG
>NW_019521796.1:0-2507 GCF_002814215.2 Seriola lalandi dorsalis | reverse complement strand
CAAGCATCACCTGGCCCAGGCCCCAAATGTCCCAAGATCCTAACAACACCTCTGGAGGTTACCTTTCCCTCTGCCATTAGCTGCTCTACCTTTCTTTCCTCCTCGACAGGAAACAGTGTCCCCTGCACGGCTGTAATTTTCACTTTCACCTCCCCCATGTTCAGATTCAGTGTTTTCTGTCCTGAGTTTCTCCGTCTCTCCTCCTTCAGCCAGAGGCTGGACTTCAGCACCGTCAGAACCAGACCGCTTCTTATTTTGTCCTGTTTCATCATTGGATCCTCGGTTTCCACTGGTTTCTGTGTGCAACAGAAACAGTAAAATATCTTTACAACTAGTGACATAGGGTGCAACATATAGTAATAGAGATGTAATAAATACAATAATATACCATTAATGAGGTGACATTAATTAACCCTTTGAGGGTTAAGGGTATTTTCTCCAATTTTTAACTATTTTCTTAAATTCACCTTTTTAAAATGTACTTGCACAACATAACATGATGTGGATGAAATGGGTTTATCAAAGACTTGGGTCCCTATAAATCACACCATATATGAGTAAAATAGTAGATGAATGTAGGATAAATGGCTAAAATGAACTAAATATTAGAGGCCTGCTTATTGGCCTTCGAGCTCAAGCTGCGAGTCACATGTGATCTTTCAAGATTCAAGAGTCTCCAAATTCTGACAACATTTAAACCACATTTTTGTAATGTATTAATATAAACATATTAATATAAACATCTTGAAAACCTCAGAGGGTTAACATCATGTTTTAACAAAACCCATGGGTTAAATGGCTGTATATCAGAAAAGTGTAATTATGCATACTGATTTTCTTTTTTCTCCTTTTCCAAACAACTGCGATAATAGAAATGATGATGATGATGATGATGATACCAGCAACCGGACCAATGATAGAGGCAGGTGAACCGGAGGTGGACTGCGTCTTAAAGAAATCATCTGAAATGATAAGAGACAAAACAAATTATAGATTTTTACATAAAAGCAGGTTTTAAATACAGTCATCATTTTCTAAATGTAGGAACCACGTTTACCTGGAACATGAATCTGTGTCTCTCTGGTCTGGTTGATGATCTTCTGTTGGACTCTACAGGTGAAGTTGTTGCTGTGTCTCTTCTCCACAGTCACTCTGCTGCTGACAGTATAGAGGTCATCAGGACCTCTGACCGTCTCTGTAGGTCCAGCAGAGAGCAGCTTCCCCTCACCGTCCAGCCACAACAGCTCAGGCTCTGGATACCAGCCTTTAGACTCACACTGTAACACCACTCCACTGAAGGTGGAGTTGGTTGCCTTGACGATGGGTGAGGAGACAGAACCTGTTGGTGGGAAACGGGAGAAATATACAGTTGGTTCAGATTAAATCCTCACAAATAATTACCAGTAAACCTGTGCAGATGTTTTGTAGATGCATTTTTATTCCTCTGCGACACTCAGAGCCATATGGTTTTTGGGTTGTCTCATGGACACGATATCTCAGAAACACCTTGACAGAACTTCTTCAAGTTTGGCCCAAACATTCACAACAACTCAAGGATGAACTGATTCAATTTTGGGGGTCAAAGTTCATTGTCATGGTGACCTGACAATACGTTGATTTCGCCTTGTGAATGCAATATCTCCAGAACTCTTCAAGGGAATCTCTTCAAATTTGGTACAAACATTAACTTGGACTCAAGGACGAATTAGTCTTTGGTGATCAAAGGTCAAAGGTCAGAGTGACCTCAAACTCTGCAAATTGACCACCAGAGTGAGAAAGTGACAGAGTTGTGGCACCTCCATTATATCTGGTAGAGTTGTCTGTCAAAGTGTTGGTAATAAATCACTGCAGTAAAGTGGGCGGCCATGTTTTTTTTTATATACAGTAGCTCTGTTCAGTCTATCAGATCAGTACATTTGTTTTCACTTTATTTTTAAAAGATGAAACTGTAATCAGCAGCAGTCTTTATTTTATGAATTAACAATAAAGATTACAGCATCTTAGTATTATGTTTCCCAGCATGTTAACACTATGTTAATAACATGTTATTTCAGCAGGAACTGTGAATTAACTTCTACTGTCGTGTCTACTCTCTTCCTCTTTTTCCTCATTGTGTTTTACAGCAGTGTGGATACGCTACATGCTTGTGTTCACAGTCTCTGCATCTGGCACCAATGATTCATTTATTACTGTCATACAGCCCACAGCCCTGGGCGGCTATTACCACAACGTTTCTATCACTCATGCATAACGTCTGTTACAGGAAGAGCTGGAAATATGAACTCAGCAAAGGGAATGCAAACTTCTGAAGAAGAAACAAAACTATGGCAGTTAGCAACATGAACTCAGAGAGGGGGTCATTAACGGTCACTTCACAGAAATGATAAACAGTTTGTTCGCTCTTTTCTCTTGTGGTATCTAGTCATGCAGGTAGTTTGGCTTTTATTTCTCCAGGTGTAGAGATATTGATCTGTGAGATTTGTATCTTAAGTACATGGAGGTAGATG
>NW_019521795.1:5878-10640 GCF_002814215.2 Seriola lalandi dorsalis | reverse complement strand
AGCTGTCTTCAACCAATCAGAAGACCTTCGTCAAGTGAAGCGCTCTGGTTGATTTGACGGAACAAACTGAAGTCGCTCAGAGGAAACTGAAGAGGAGGGAAGAGCGCAGCTGCTTCCTGCAGGTTCAATATGAACAATCAAACCCTGCAGGCTGAAGAAAAGTGAGCAGGAATCAGCTGCTCCATATTCACATATAGATACACTATTAACAAACCACCAGTTCTTCTTTCTGCTGCCGACCAGGAGCCAGTTCATCAAACTGGTCCCATCCTGCGACAGAACCGCCGGCCGAACTTTAACCAACTGCTGACCGGGATTTGAGTCTGTCAAGGTTCTTGAACTAACTCAAGTCTTCAGTCGGGCGACTCCGCTGCGACAGACGACGAAACATTTCATTAAAACACAAAAATCTTCGGCTTCAATGACTGAAACTATGTTCAGCTGCTGAATTTCAGGTTGGACTCAGAACATCTGGTTTGGACTCAAACACTGTGATGTCACTGACTGGTTTCTGGGTTTGGACAAAGATTTTTTTTTACAGTGTTTCATTGGTTCTTCAGGTTTTTGTAGGTTTAGTCTTTTGTTGAAGACGTTTCACACAGAGAGTCCATGATGGAGTCTGAAGGTAGAAGTGATGATGTATGAAGTGCTGCCAGAGTCCAGATGTTAATCATAACTCTAAATACATCTGATGATTTTTACATCTTCCTGATAGAAACAGGACGAGTGAAAACACTGAAGGTTCCTGAAAAGCTTTTACTTCTCAGAGAGACGATTCAGATTTCTTTCTTTCTTTGATTACAACTGAATAACTGATCAGAGAGGATCTAGAGCTTCATGAGAAGCATCGACTGATCGAGCTTCCGAATCCTCGAGATTTCATCCACGCAACAAAACAGCAAAATGAGCCGAGCATCATTTCAGGCTCCTTCAGGGTCGTCGTGATTGTGCCATCTCAGGTTCTCAGAGGAAGGAGGCCGTCTCCTCTGAGCTGAACGAAGAGGTTGTGCTTTGTTCTTTTATCCTCCTTCGCTGCGTCAGTCGACGTCGATAACAACTATGTTTTAGCTCGTCTGTGCGAATGTGCGCAGCGACAAAACCGGTGTGTCCGCTGCTTCTCTCAATGTTTCCCCAGACGGTTTTTTGTGGTGATGGCGCTGATGAAGTTTGATTTGAGGAGGAGGACTGGGTTCATGCTGTGACCCTCAGTCCTCCTAAAGAGACTTTCTGCCCGGCTGAGCAACATGGACTGAACTGGGATTAACTGAGGAGCGACTGACCGGCCATATGGAATAGCTGATGCAAACAAATATCCAAGTATCCAAAACCTAAACCTGCTGAGAGATCAGGAAGAAACGTCTTCGTCTCCTGTGGTTCTTCTGTCCATCACATGCTCACAGGAAGTGAAGGGACTGACGGTGACGCTTCAAACAGAAATAAGGTGCAACGAGGGTCGAAGTTCCTCCAGGTCTTTGGGTCTCTGGAGATGCTGGTGGGCGGTCTGCACCCACAGTGACAGGGTCCGGAGTCTGGCTGAGGTGAGGTGGGTGTGGGGGGGGTTTAGTGTCCAGGGTGCTGGTGGGAGCTGAAGGGGGTGAAGGAGGGGGGAGGAGACAGGGACAGAGGGCTGGACTGAGGACTGACGCCTCCTGCTGGTGGAGAGTCAGCTGTAGACTGAGAGACACTGGGGGGGGGGGGGGGTGAGAGAGAGACAAGCTTCATTCATGACTTTTCATTTATTGGTTGAGACTGATACGACTTTGTGTCTCAGCTGATCCTCACCTGACTGTGTAGCTGCTGCGGTGGGCGGGATCCGTTACCCCGGCAACAAAAAGCTTCTTTGGGGGTCCGTCAGACTCCACCCCACCTGACGGACCAAGGTTCACAGATTTATACATTTATATTAGTCTTCAAAGACGCACGTTCACATGATGCGAGCGCACTGAACTGATCCGCGAGCGGGAAACCTTCCTCATGAGGGAACGTCTCCGCTCCGAGAGCATGGAGCCGCCGAGCGCTCGCATCATCAAAAACACTCGCTCCTCACTTTGGCTTTTGAGACTTTAGAGGCGGGAACAGAGGAAGAAGATAAAAAGGAAGAAGAATACGGAGAAGAAGAAGTAGAAGAAGAAAGAGAAGGAGGGGAAGAAAAGAAAAAGACATTTTCTTGTCTCTGGCCGCAGACTGTAGGGCTCATGCATGACCAATCAAAGGAGTGGAGACATCAGCCACTGGCTCCGCCTCCAAAGTCTCAAAAGTCAACGTTCAACACTCGCTCGTCACAGCTCCGGGGTCGTGGAGCAGGGTTGTTCCCTCATGAGGAAGGTTTCCCGCTTCTGGATCTGCTCAGTGCGCTCGCATCACGCCAACGCTCGCAGTTTTTAAGAGCGCAACTTTTGAGACGAATTAAACGCCATGTAAAACCCCGGAGGTTGATTACCTTTCCTCTTGAGTGGAGTTAACGCCGGCCACCTCACAGTGGCGCTGACTGCTGGTCTGTCGGACAGAGAACATGTGAGAAACAGCAGCTGCCACTAAATCCAGTTTAAAACCATGACCAGGTTTCTGTGCGAGTACCTGAACCTCCGGGTGGGACTGGGGGAGGAGTTGGGCGTGACACCGCTGTCCTGCGACTGAAACCACTGAAGAAGAAAAGGAGGAAACAGAAGAATCAGTCTAAACCCTCTGATATGAATTCAGTCTGAGCTGGACAGGAACCGGGACCAAAAACCGACAAAATAAGAGCCAAGTAAAGAAAAAGAGAAGCTCACCACTGATGTGTGGTCGTGCCACTGACTGACTGGAGGAACTGGGATCAGACTGGAAGCACTGGGAGGGACAGAGAGAGAGTTAATGGCAGCTGCTCTGAACTCCAGAGAGGTGGAGGTGGAGCAGGGTGGTGCAGGTCCTGTACCTGAGTCTCTGCAGACTTCCTCTGAGCGTCATCTCCATGTTCTCCTCCTGTGTCCAACACAAACACAAACAGCTGTTATTAGCCTCCATGCTTTGTGGGTTTGCAGAACCGGACCGGTGCAGGACTCGGACCCTGACGGTGCCGTCACACCTGGTGAAATCTACTCACACTGTGTTTCACTTTACCTGTAGGCCCCGCCCCTTCTCTCAAGCCTCGAGGTTTCATGAACAGGAAGTGAATTTTGGTGTGAATGAACCACACAAGTGTTGTGGTGTGGATTCGATCTGGAACTTGACCTTTGACCTCATCTACTGACTCTCTTCCCTTTCAAATTAAAGTCCAAATAAAAACTGTTTGTGTAAATTCTCTGATTGAAACATTTATTAATGAATTAAAAAAAACATTAAAAGATTCAAACTACAAACGTCTGAATCTTAAATATCATATTCTTCCTATTGTGTCTCATTGTTAGAGTCCAGCTTTATCGACTTTATGCAAATACACAAAGAAGAAGAGGATGGAGGTTTTAATGTTAATTTAAAGTTGTAGTAACATAATCTAACATGTTAAACACGACGGTTCAGTGTTGATGAAGGAGCCTGTGAGTCTGTTCAGACGTCAGGACAAAGACAGTGTTTGTGTTGGTGTGAATGAACAGAGGAGAGAAATGTGGCGGAGGAGGAAGATGTCCGTCCTCCGTCTGTCCTCACCTGCCTCTTCTGGTCCAGTCTGTCTCCGGTCAGAGAGAAGGGAGAGAGAGGGACGAGCTGGGAGACGAGAGGAAAAAGAAACGACTGACGTCAGAATGACGAGAGAAACTGAACCAGGACGAGCAGCTCGTCAGAGTCATTGACCACTTCACAGTGAACCAGCCTCCATGAGCTGTGTGTTACAAACTACACTCACTTCCTGTTTCTCAAACACCTGTATACACCTGTCCATGTCTCATCACAGTATAATAACAACTTTATTTATAAAGCACCTTTAAATGCAAAGTTTACAAAAGCAATGATGTGAAAAGCAGGTGAGGAATAAGTTACAGAGGGAGGACAAACAATATAATTCAATATAAATAAAGACAATTAGAGGGAGAATAGAGGTCGTACAGGGTTAATAATTCTGTGTGATCAGTGAAATCTTAAAATCAATTCTCCGACAGACAGGGAGGATTGAGGTGATGTCGTCTGTTAAAACCAGTGAGAAGCCGAGCTGCTGTCCTCTGATTATTCTCATTAGCTCACGTGTTGAAGTGAAGAGTTTTATATGGAGGATTTTTAAACCTCCTGCCCTCGTCACGCTGCGTGGGGAGATCAGCTGACAGACTGATCTGAGCGGATTTATCGACTCACAAGCTTTTCTTTCCTACATTATTTCACTGGTTTTGTTGAGAGACAAAGACAGAGATAAGAAACGCATCTGCTGCCGTCTTCGTTAATCCGACATCGCTCACTTCAGTTTGTTCAGACGTGAGATCGACGTCAGGTGAACGTAAAGAGTCGCAGCTCGAGCTGCGAACACACCGACCTGTGAAGGGCAGCTGGGGTTGATGGACACACTGCTGCGTCTGTATCGAGCCGAGGACACAGGACTGAAGACCGTCATCCCATCACTGAGAGAGAGACAGTGACAACACATTCATATAGACACAGAGAGAGAGAGAGAGAGAGAGAGAGAGAGAGAGAGAGAGAGAGAGAGAGAGAGAGAGACAGTGACAACACATTCATATAGATACAGAGAGAGAGAGAGAGAGAGAGAGAGAGAGAGAGAGTGACAACACATACATATAGATACAGAGAGAGAGAGAGAGAGAGAGAGAGAGAGAGAGAGAGAGAGAGAGAGAGACATAGA
>NW_019521795.1:1427-5740 GCF_002814215.2 Seriola lalandi dorsalis | reverse complement strand
CACACACACACACACATATATATATACAGAGAGAGAGAGAGAGAGAGAGAGAGAGAGAGAGAGTGACAACACATTCATATAGACAGAGAGAGAGAGAGAGACAGTGACAACACATTCATATAGATACAGAGAGAGAGAGAGAGAGAGAGAGAGAGAGAGAGAGAGAGAGAGAGGACTTACAGAGCTGAGCACACTTTAAAAATCATTTTCAAATGATCAATTAACCTTCTGATTATTTGATCTATGAAATCTCACTAAATGTCCCACAAATGGGTCAAATGATTAATTGATTATGAAATATTTGCAGATAATTTTTCTGCCAATCAACTAATCGATTGGTGGTGACAGCTTGTTTCATTTCAGCCCCAAACCTCCGAAAACAACCTCAGTCACAAAATCACAAGCTTAATTTATTTTAACACTAGAGAGACTATTTCTGAAGTTTAGTTCTCCAAACTAAGGGTTAGGGTTCTGTCTGTTTATTGATCTCCTTCGCTCTGGTTCAGCACTATGGACAGCGCCCCCCCCACACACACACACACACACACACACACACACACACACACACTTCACCATTTGACAGCACAAATGCCAACTTGCTTGCGGGGGGGGCCGTGAATTAAAGCGAGGCTCCTGGGCAATAAGAAAATGTCTTACACAGGATTAACACTATGCATGGCTCCCTCTAACACAGCAACTAATGATTGTTTCATTATCAATTAATCAATCAATCAATCAATCAATCAATCCTTCTATTCATAAATTGACAGTAAATAGTTAAAAATGCCCGTTTGACATCTTGAAATGTCACGTTTTGTCAACAGTCCAAAAATCCAAATATATTCAGTTTACAATTATATGTGAAAAACAAAAGGATCAAATTTTCACATTTGAGAAGCTACAAACAGCAAATATTTAACATTTAAAAACCCATTATCCACTTGTGAAAATAGTTGCTCATTAACTTTCTTTTGATAGACTAATCAATTAAGTCACAGATTGTTCACTCCTGGGTATATTACATATTTTGTTGATTTTCAAAGTGAAAACAAACACATTAAAATGAGCTTTCCATCAAATATTCATGTACTGTTACTTTTTATTTCATTGACTTGAGAAATATGCAAAACAACTACTAATAACTAGGTTTTATTTACTTATTTTCACTTCAGAAATCAACACAAAATGTAATTTTTTCCTCTCTTTCGTATACAGCTGTACAACACATGTACCTATTTATTGTTGAGTCTATGGAATATCAGGCCAAACAAAAGTTTAGGTTTAGATTTTATTTTAGTGATTACTGCTGGTGTATTAAAAGTCTGCTGAATTAAAGGGTGCGTCCTGTGCATTAATAAAATGCCTTTAATGAGATGTGGGTAGTTCTGTAAACAAGGGAAATATATATGAATGTTTTTTTAATGGGATTCGCTGCTGCACATGTGGGTGTAATACCACTGACCTGACACTGGTGATCATGGGGGCGCTGTTCGACCTGCGGAGAGCCCCGCCTCCTGTCCCGCCAGCTGCGCCTGCGCACTGGTCCACCTCCATCCGTTCCATACCTTGGTTCGCAGGCCCGAAGGCGGCAGCGTCAGCAGCCGGCCTCCGACCCTCTGACGGCGGCGTAGGGCTCTACTCAAGCCCGGTGGAAGCCCGACCCGCAGGCCTCACGACCAGCAAACCCAGAGTCGCCTAGTCAGCGGGCTGAACACCGAAGCTGTCCGCTCTCTACCGCATTTCCCTCCGAAAAAAGACCTTATCCGACTGTGACTGAGAGTCTGACCGACATTTAAGATCCGCAGCTGCGCGACACTCGCTGCTGTCTCTCCCCAAATTTAATGGCTGCGTGAAAGCGAGTTAAAATACGAAACCCGCGAAAAAACACTCGACACAAAGTTTTGTAACTGCACACAGTTAAAACTCACCCGGCTGTCCCGGCTCTACGGCGAAACTTTTAATTGGAGTCCGCACAGGTGACGTGACTTTTAGGATTAGCTGTTGAGCTAACTTGGTTTGCAGTAAAACCTCCAGTCAAGAGATCGGAAAACCGCTGAACAGCTGTCCGACACGGTCACACCCGGGCCGGCCACCGTCCTCAAGGAGGGTCGGTCCCACGGTCCCGAAACTCACCGAGCAGGCCTCCAGGGGAAGCTCGGAGTCACTGAAAATTAACAGTTTAAAAGATTTTTACAACATAGTCCTTCACCAAATAGAGGTAGTTCACCAACTGTGAAAACAGCGCCAACGTCTGGTCGCAGAGAGAACTACACATAAAGACTGAGCAGTGAGAAAGTGAAGCAGCAACTTTTTTTTATTTTACAGAGAATTTAGTTTCATTTATTTCATTCCACTGCAGGGAATCAATTTACCTCTGTGGTTTTATTATGATTATAAGATATAACTTTGTTATATTTGTATTATACAATATATATATTATTTTCTTTAATTGTTTTTCAGTTGGGTTTATTGGGTTAAATTCTGGTACAAAATGCAAACATAAAATTTCATAAAGGAGTTATGAAACTTAGACACATGAATCCATTACCTGTTCCTCTGTTTGAAGTGACTTAATCAATCAAAGGGACACAAAACAAGTCAAAACAACCACAAAGACACACAAACAGAGAAAGGGTAGAGTATTAGGTCTGCAACTAACTAATAAGTTCAAGTTCTTTTAATTTATTTTTTTCATTAACACATTTGTAATTTAATCCATCATAAAAGAAGAAAAGATGCAAACAGTCAATATTTACCACTATTTACTTGAAAATGTAACAATTAACCAATTATGATAAATATGTTTCAGATTAATTTTCTGTCAATCGCCTAATCAATTAATTGCTCCACTGTTGTAGCTGTAGTATAAATAAACCTCCCACTATTATAGGAAATACCACAAACACAAGAACTCCCAACAGAGATGTGTATAAGAGACAGGACATCTTCACCCTCAGGTCACAGAAAGTGAAGCTACTGGCGTGTTGTCATATTAAACTTGGTACTTTCATAAGGACTGTAACGGTATTAACCGCCGGTACCGGCCGCTCGGTACCGGCCGCTCGGTGCCGTTTCACCGCTCAAACCTCCGTCACTCCGCCGAAGCCAAGAGGTTAAAGTGGGAACGGCGGAAGGGGTGAGGAAGGGGGGGAGGGAAAGGAAAGGTCCTGCCTTCCTTCAGACGGAGTTAAACTACTTTTAGGCCACTTTTGTTTTTCACCAACTTTTATTTTAATGTCGCTGTAAAAACGTCCGCAGCTCCGAGCCGCGGTCAAACCGTCACTGCGAAGCCCGCGGAGCCGAGGGGAGCCGCGGCGTGACGGACGGCGACATGTCGGAGAGATCCGGGCCGTCTGGATGTGACTGGTAGGTGGGTAAAATCACTCCCAGGTCTCCCCGCTGCTGGTAAACAACTGTGGGCAGGGAGGGCTGTCTGCGGCGGGGACACCGCAGCTCCACGGACCCGAGACACTTTAGTTTAATCCGGATTAATATGATTTAATCCAAGTTGGAACAAGTTTGTGACCAATGTGTTTAAACTGGAACCATAAACTACTGGTTAGATAGATAGATAGATCGATACATCGATAGATAGATAGATAGATAGATAGATAGATAGATAGATAGATAGATAGATCGATAGATAGATCGATCGATAGATAGATAGATAGATAGATAGATAGATAGATAGATAGATAGATAGATAGATAGATCGATACATCGATAGATAGATAGATAGATAGATAGATCGATAGATCGATAGATCGATCGATCGATAGATAGATAGATAGATAGATAGATAGATAGATAGATCGATACATCGATAGATCGATAGATAGATAGATAGATAGATCGATACATCGATAGATAGATAGATAGATAGATAGATAGATAGATAGATCGATACATCGATAGATAGATAGATAGATAGATAGATAGATAGATAGATGATAGATAGATAGATAGATAGATAGATCGATACATTGATAGATAGATAGATAGATAGATAGATAGATAGATCGATAGATCGATAGATCGATAGATAGATAGATAGATAGATAGATAGATAGATCGATACATCGATAGATCTAAGAAAGGTAGGCTATAAGTATAAAAATATATAAATGGCTGCAGCGTTCATAGGCCTGCAACTAATTATTGTTTTCATTATCAGTTGATCAGCTGATTATTTTCTCCACATATTAATTGATTGTTGGGTTAGTTAAAATGCAGAGAAATGCCCCCCCCCCCATAACTTTGAGCTCACTTATTTTTTCCAATCAATATTTCAAAGCTCAAAAGGATTGATTATA
>NW_019521795.1:0-1127 GCF_002814215.2 Seriola lalandi dorsalis | reverse complement strand
TATATACATACTGTATATACACGTATATATATATATATACATATATATAATACAAAGTGTTGTATAACAACTGTCACATATGTGCAGTTAAAACATCGTCGCCTTGGAAAATGGTTTTATATGATTAAAGTCATGTTAAGAGAAGATTTTACTTTTGATTAGAGCTTCAACCTTCAGTCGATCGACAGAAAATTAATCAGCAGCTATTTTGATAATCAAATAATTAGCATTACAACATGTTTAATTTCTTACAGACAAAACAATGAATCGATGAATCAGGAAGATAATCAGCAGATTGATCGATGATGATGTGCTGTTAGTTGCAGCCTCACTCTTCCACACAGGGACAGAGCCTGAAGAGACTCACTCATAAGATGATTATAAATCCTATTTATCACGTTCATACAGTCTAAACTAAACAGGTCTGTAAGTTTAACATTTGTTATAAATGTTCCAGCAGCTTTAGACAGTTGGTTGTTGATTTATCATTCATTTATTAAAACACATATTCGAGTTAATTGGAAGTTTTTCATCCTGTTTTATATTTTTCTGTTGTTTACCTGCAGAGAGAAGGATGGAGGGAGAGAAAGAGACGGCTGAGGAGAAGGAGGAGGAGGAGGAGGAGGAGAGAGAGCTTCATCATCACAATGCAGCGGCGTCCTCTGTGGACTACCAGGACCTTCCCATCATGCACTGGGAGGACCTGAGCCAGCGGATAGCTGAGTTGGAGAAACAGGAGCAGGAGAGGAGAGAAAGGGCAAAGGTCAGCCATGAAGACGAGCTGTGTTCTTTACTGTAGCTGTTAGTGGTTATTATTTTTTAAAGACAGACTACATTTCCCATAAGTCTTTGTGTTTTCTCCCTTGGTGGAGTGTTGACAGTGAAAAGCTTTCTGTTTTCTTGTATCTGAGTTTTCCTGCTCGGTTGTTACTGGTTTTAATGAGCAGGAGCCTCAGGAGGGATCTGACCACAAAGAGACGCAAGACAACCACAAAGAGACAAAACAACAAAACAACCACAAAGAGACAAAACAACCACAAAACAACAAAACAACCACAAAGAGACAAAACAACAAAACAACCACAAAGAGACAAAACAACAAAACAACCACAAAGAGACAAAACAAC
>NW_019521794.1:6244-7445 GCF_002814215.2 Seriola lalandi dorsalis | reverse complement strand
ACACTGAGGATAAAGTGAAGGTGTTACCACTGAAGGTCTCTGTGACAGTGGGACAGAGCAGTTAGAGATAAAGAGGATGATTATATTTATAATGTTGTTTATTTCTTAAAGGGAAAAGTCAGTGAATTTAACCTCTTAAACTGCACCTGTCCTCCTGCTGTCTCATTATTCCAAAGCTTCCTTTATTTTTATTTTTATTTCTGTTTTCTTCTTCTGTAGTTTCACTATTTGCTTCTTCTTCTTTCTGTCGTCGACCTTTTCATGTGTGAAAAATGATTTCACTCCTTTTCTGATCTTTATATTTGTTTTTATTGATACTGAGTCATTTTACATCATTGAGTTTATTATTGTGACTTTGTGTAGCCATGACGACCAGCAAACTGATGGAGATCCAATAATCAATAACTGCATTTAACAAAAGAAAAACAGCTGATTTCAGTGTAAACATGTCAGTTCATGATCAATGCTGAATGTACATTGATTGAACATAATAAAATATTGTCTTGACTTGGTTTCACATTCTGCTTTTCTGCTTCATGTTTAAACGTTTAAACGTGCCTTAATAAATGTTGAATCTGTTTCACGTGGAGTTAAGGGAGAATATCTTGTTGAACTTTAGACCTTTAAACGTCACACTGTCCAGTTGGCCCGTTAATCGACCTGAATCAGAACCTTCTGGGACCTAAACACCTTCAGTTCTGCTCCATCCGACCCTCAGTCCAGTCGCTTGAGTTTCATCAGTTGTCAGATAATGTAGTGGAGTAGGTGCAGAACAAGTTCCTGAAAACGGCACTAAGAACAGCACTGGAGTAAATGTGGTCACTCATTAGTATTTAGCACTAACACCAATCACTAAAATACATCCTCCGAAGGTTCGATACCCAGAGCTGCTGACTGAATGCTCATGTTGTGTTGTTGGTTTCTGACGCTCTTGAACTGACTCCACCTCTCTGTGTCATTTCATCACCACTGGCCTGTGTTCGCGTTTTCCACTCGTGTATTAATAATATAGTTCATTTCATTTACTGGTAAACAGTTCTCTGCTGTTCCTCCATCACTGACACATGACGCTCCGCGTCTCATTCTAGAGAATTATTAAGAACATGCTGCAGCATGAAACGTTTCTGTCCCACAGCCCTGAAGGCATCATGTCTCTAGTTTCTCTCTGTCTGTTAACGTTGATGAACGCTCGCCGTCTCTC
>NW_019521794.1:3814-5632 GCF_002814215.2 Seriola lalandi dorsalis | reverse complement strand
TGTGTGTGTGTGTGTGTGTGTGTGTGTGTGTGTGTGTGTACCTGTCAAGTCTCTGAAGCGCCTCTTGGCCTCGGCTCTCTCCTCAGAATCAAAATACCAGACTGTGATGGCGTACCTGGAACACAAACCACAACACTGATGTTTACTGAAGCTCTGGGTTTTAATTTGAAAGTCAGTTTCCTGTGTGTGTGTTTACGTCTGTTTGACTTCCTCCTCTGGTTTCAGTATTTCTGTGCAGGGATCAGATCTCTTTAGGCTTTTTACTTTTTCCTGCACTGGATGTTTTTTTAAACTGGCCACAGATAAACTCTCGGGTCTCGATCCTGTGTTGTTGTTCAAGTTTGGACAAAATCATCTTTTCACTCTGATAACACATGAAAACACCAAGTCTCTTTATGTATTTGATCACATCAGTGTCAGCGACCGTCATGACTTTCTGCAGTGACAGAACAAGACTGGGGGGGTTTCTAAGTCGGCCATATTTGATTTGAAGCTCAATTGTAAAGAGGAAGGGGGACCAGACACATCCATACTCCATAATAAAATGCTGCTGTTCTGAAAAAGACATGTGGATGTTATTACACACTCACACCAGCAGGTGGAGCCAGTTTCCTGTAGATGGAGGTTTTCTGTCTCCTGTGTTTCTGTGCTTTACTTCTTTATACTTGAGCTTTCAGGACTTTTTACACTATGTTTTGTTTCTGTTACTTCAATTCAAAAGTGAAGTATTGTTAAAAAGAAGCTGTTGTTTTAAAGAAGTCTTGTATTCAGATCAGTTCACAAAAGATGATCAATCAATGAATCAATAATCCCCGATTGAAGATATGAAAATGAAATGGAGGATGTTTAACACGTTAAAACCAAAAATAAAGACACTGTCGTCGTCTCAGCGTGTTACTGAACAACACAAACCTCCTGTCATTGGTCAGGATCAGCAACTGACTGATTAATGGGCTGATTGATTGATTGGTCGGTCGGTTGACTGATTGGTTACCTGGTGGAGTAGGAGGGCTGCACCTCGTGCGGGTTCCTGCGGTCGGACCAGAAGAAGAGCAGCCGGTCAAAAAGCGGTTTGATGTCGGCCACGTAGGATTTCCCTTCAGGAAAGATCCTGAGGACGCCACCGTGCTCCTGATACACAACAACAACAACAACAACAACAACAACAACAACAAATATAAAAGAGTTAAAACAGGGAAATCATTTAAGACTAAAACATTTAAAATAAATAAAAAACAGAAAAACTCTCAGAGCTCATTAAAAGCGAAGTGGAACAGGTGCGTCATTTAAAAATGTCCCCTGGCTCCGCCCCTCTAGTATTTCTTGGAAGAGTTAGAAGTCGTGCTGCAGACGAACAACGAAAAAGAAATGAAGTCATCATCAACAGGGACGGAGACTGAAGAGGCGGGAAAATTAAGAGGAAAAAAAGTAGTAGAAGAAGAGTTTTGTAAAAGTTTGGACGAACTGTCGCATCAAACTGCTGAAGATCATGTTGAAGTAATTTTGACATTACATAAACTTCCTGTGTGTGTGTGTGTGTGTGTGTGTGTGTGTGTGTGTGTGGTTATTTCCTAATATGTCTTGAGGAAGATCATGGGTGTGTGTTGTGGTTAGGTGCCTACGGATTCAGTTGCACGTACACAAATTGCATGCATGCATGTTCATGTTTGCTGCATGCCTCTGTGTGTGTGTGTGTGTGTGTGTGTGTGTGTGTGTGTGTGTGTGTGTGTGTGTGTGTGTGTGTGTGTGTGTACGTGTGTGTGTGTGTGTGTGTGTATGTGTGTGTGTGTGTGTATTTCCTAACTCTTTCTGGGGCTG
>NW_019521794.1:0-341 GCF_002814215.2 Seriola lalandi dorsalis | reverse complement strand
TGTGTGTGTGACAAACACAGTTGGTTTTTCCTCCTCTGTCTTTCATCATATCATCTCAGTCTTACAAAAACTACAGCAACAACAAGTTTTCCTCGATAAAACGAGACAAAAACTAAATGATATTTAACTTTTGGAAATGAAACAATTAGAGTCAGATTGAGCAGCTGGACCTGCAGCCTCTTACATCCCCGTAACGTGAGATAAAAAATAACAACAAACGTCAATTTAAACAGGAAGTAAAAATCCAGTGGAGACAAACCAACACGTAAAACATGTAAAGTTTCTCTTCAGGACCAAAACAGGAAATGACACAGAAACTAATCATGATCAAAAGCTAATAT
>NW_019521793.1:0-904 GCF_002814215.2 Seriola lalandi dorsalis | reverse complement strand
TTTTTATGCCTTACTATATTATGGCATTTTTATGGCTTTTTATGCCTTACTATACTATGATTTTTATGACTTTTTATGCCTTGCTATACTATGACGTTTTTATGCCTTATCATACTATGACTTATCTTGTCATTTTATGACTTTTTATGCCTTACTATACTATGACCTTTTTATGCCTTAGTATACTATGTCAGTTTTATGACTTTTTATGCCTTACCATACTATGCTGTTTTATGATGTTTTTATGCATTACTATACTATGACGTTTTTATGACTTCTTATGCTTTACTATACTATGTTGTTTTTAAGACTTTTTATGGCTTACTATACTATGATGTTTTTATGACTTTTTATGCTTGACTATATTTTTTCGTTTTTATGACTTTTCATGCCTTACTATACTATGGTATTTTGGACTTTTAATGCCTTACTATACTATGTCGTTTTGATGACTTTTTATACCCAACCATACAATGACCTTTTTATGCCTTACTATACTATGGCATTTTTATGACTTTTTATGCCTTGCTATACTGTGACGTTTTTATGCCTTATCATACTATGACATTTTTATGACTTTTTATACCTTACTATACTATGACCTTTTTATGCCTTAGTATACTATGTCAGTTTTATGACTTTTTATGCCATACCATACTATGACCTTTTTATGCCTTAGTATACTATGAAGTTTTTATGACATTTTATGCCTTACCATACTATGCTGTTTTATGATGTTTTTATGCCTTACTATACTATGACGTTTTTATGACTTCTTATGCTTTACTATACTATGTCGTTTTTAAGACTTTTTATGCCTTACTATACTAAGGCATTTTTATGACTTTTTATGCCTTGCTATACTATGACGTTTTTATGCCTTATCATACTATGACATTTTTAT
>NW_019521792.1:0-14114 GCF_002814215.2 Seriola lalandi dorsalis | reverse complement strand
GACCATGTGGATTTTATGGAGATATGAGGGAGAAGCACTGGCGCATACAGTATATTATATATATATATATATATATATATATATATATATTGCAGTAGCTAATGTATGGATATATGAAACTGGAATATAAGGTCAAAGACCAATTACTGTGTGTGTGTGTGTGTGTGTGTGTGTGTGTGTGTGTGTGTGTGTGATGAGCAACAGTGAGATCAGCTGTTTCCGGTCTGACATCAGTTTAAAGGTCAAACTCTGAACTCAGAGGAAATTTCTTTATTGTTGTTCAAGTCAAATTCAGACAAACGTCACATTTAAATAAATAAATACAAATAAATAAATAAATATAAACCTGATAAATCAATAAATATAAACCTGATAAATCAATAAATATAAACCTGATAAATCAATAAATAGACAGAAACAGTTGATGAGAGGCATTGTGTCAGTGTTGGTGTTGACTTGGTGTAGAGCGCCTCCTGCTGGCAGCAGCTGAAGACCTGATGGAGTTCACAAGCAGGTCCAACTGATCCAGGTGCAGCAGAGTCTCCTTCCTGATCAGCTCCCAGGACGCAGGCCCCGCCCCCTGTACACAAAGTACTACAGTCAGTACTCCAGTCAGTACACACAGTGCTGCAGTCAGTACTAGAGTCAGTACACACAGTGCTACAGTCAGTACACACAGTGCTACAGTCAGTACTAGAGTCAGTACACACAGTGCTACAGTCAGTACTAGAGTCAGTACACACAGTGCTACAGTCAGTACTAGAGTCAGTACACACAGTGCTACAGTCAGTACTACAGTCAGTACACACAGTGCTACAGTCAGTACACAAAGTGCTACAGTCAGTACACACAGTACTACAGTCAGTACTACAGTCAGTACACACAGTATTACAGTCAGTACTATGAGCCCATACACTGCAGTAGTTATACTTCACAGTACTTGTACTCACAGTGCGGTCCAGAGTACTTGTCCTCAGTCTCCTGTAGTATTTCCTCAGACTGTTGTCGGCTCTCTGCTCAGTCGACACCTGAAAACAAAGACATTGATTTTCTGCGTTTGGTGGAAAAAACTGAAGCTGAACATGTAAAAGGAATTGAAGTGGAAACGTGAGTTAGACTGAGAGCTGAGCTCAGTGAAAGAATCAGGTTTATTGAAGTGTAAAGACTGAAAGGAGCTGAAGCGTCTGAAGTGACAGCAGCAGTATCTTCAGTGTCAGTTGAAATTAAAGTGCTGAAAGGAGTTGAAGTGTCTCTGTTCACTCACACAGGTGTTCAGGCCGTCTATCTGTCTGTCGATGCTCATCCGGAATCTGTTAGTATTGTCCATATCCCAGGTAACGGAGGAGAGGTTGTCATGGCGATAAAGGTCAGAGATCTGGACCAGACTGTCTCTGATGAAAACCACCTTGGACCTCACCTGGAGAGAGAGGCAGGAGTGACTAGGAGCTCTCTGATTGGCTGATAGAGCTGATGTCATCAACATAACAGACAACATCTGGGTTTGTTTACATGGTTGTATGTAAATGTCTCCTGACATGTTGATGTATACATGTAAATAATAAACAAACAATAACAAACAAACAACTATCTGAGAGAAATGGAAGTGGTAGAAATCTGCAGTTAAAACCTTTGAAAGAAGATAGATAGATAGATAGATAGATAGATAGATAGATAGATAGATAGATAGATTACCTCAGAGTTGCGTATGTGTTTGTAGAATTTGTATGGAAAGGAAACTGGACTGTCCTGTTCAGTCAGCTGACCGCCCTGAAACATAAAGAGATGATGCTTCATTTTACCACATCTGGAAAACCTTCATCATTCACATCTGTTGATCAGTGTCATGTTATCTGCTGCACGCCTTTGATTCTGATCAGTTCTCCTTATGAGATCATTGCTCTTATTTGATTTACGTAAATGTTGATGTTTAATATGGATCAGATATGTAAACACACAGTCTGTGATGCCTTCAGGATCATTTCACTCCTCAGGAACCTCACAGGGACTAAGTACCAGTAAAACCTCCTCCAGGACCTGGAGTCAGTGCTGTACTCACCATGAGGCGGATGAGGGTCAGAGAGATGTTGCTGTAGTGACCGTAGTGTCTGAGCCAATCACAGCAGAGAGCAGGACTCAGGACGCTGCAGAGGACGAGGAGGCTGGTCCAGCTGATCATGATGAAGGTGATGAAGATGAAGATGTGAGCTGTGCTGAGTGTCAGTGTCTCCAACATGCTGCTGATCTGAGTTCAGGACTTTTATTCCAACAGGACAGGAAAGAGAAAGAGAGAGAAAAAGTCCCACAGTCCCACTGTTTCTACTCTCCCTTTCACACACACACACACACACACACACACACACACACACACACACATATACTCTGTCTGTCACTCATCGGTCTAGCTGATATTTGGGGGGGGGGTCGCCAGTCCATCATAGGGCAGACACACAGAGACAAACAACCAGTCACACACACATTCACACCTGGGCACTTCAGAGTCGTCAGTTCACCTGTTGTGTGGGAGGAGCCACTCTCTGTCACTAGTTTATATAAAGTTGAGAAGTCGCTCAGTAAAGTGTGTTTGAGCCTTCAAAGTAAAAGCACACTGTGGTTGTATCATGTTAGATTGACTTGATGCTTCATATTGTATAAAAGCTGTGAAGATGTGATGACAGATGTGGAGCAGTACAAGTACAATATGGAAGTAAAAGTACCTCCTCTGTGTACAGTACTGCAGTAAATGTACTCAGTTACTTTTTAAAATACAGATGTGGATGAATGAGTGAATCAAACATCTTCATTCATTCACTCTGTGGGAATATTTTCTCATTTTGTGCTTTGGAAGTCCCTTCACTTTCATTTTCTAAACCTCACAGGAAGTCACACACTCACATCTACAAAATAAAAGCTGGGACTTTGTCACGGACTGAATAATAAACGACTGAAATAAAAATGTAACTTAATACAAATATAAAAGGTTCACATTCAGAAACACAGAGTTTTGAGTCCGATTTTTATGAAGCAGATTTAATGATTATTGGTTAAACTTTTATTTTGAAGGCTGAATCCTCTACACATTGGCTCTTACTTCATAAAGTGATGACATCACAGTTTTCACTTTCAGGCCACACATTCACTTTCTGGTTGTTATGGAAACATTCAGTGATGGAGCGATCACTAAAACAATGAAACAATGACATCATCATCATAATAATTAAATGCATTTTATTTATAAACACAATAAGAAGTTTATTACCATGACCTTCTTACTCAAGGTTGCCTAGGAAACACTCAAGAACCTTCAGATCAAGATTCAGATTATAATATGATTAATCTGATTAATCAGATTAAGATTCAAATTATAATTTGATTAAGATGGAAAATGAAAAAATGTTCAACAATAAAGAAACGCATCCAAAGAATCAAGGAGTGAGTTTTTATTTATTAATTAATAATTTTCAGTATGAATGACTGTGATGAGTGTGATGTCCATGCCCACACACCTACACCTGTTTGGATGCTATATAAGATTATGTGTCAGATAAATGTTGATTTAATCATAATATTCTGGCTAAAAATGAACTTCCTGTTTCCATGGGGGCAAGTGAGGTGTCCCAAAGCTCACTGGTGTATTTCGACCAAAGATCCTCTATACAGAAGATGCCGCATTACAGGCAGCGCCAATGGTATGAAATAGGACACAGTTCCGGTCTCTTAAGTGGGCGTTGTCCCATGAAATGGGACAGTAGCTGATAATAAAATCTATCCCTGTCTCGGGCATTTTTAAGATAATTTAAGAAACTTATGGATTACTTGTCCCTGCCAAAAGAATACAACAATAGTTGATAAAAGATTTGCGCCTTTTTTGCCGCTGTTTCTATCTACTAAGGACATCTGATCAGCCCAGTCAATTTAACAGACTAATAATCTGTTTTAGCAGTTGTTAAGCAAAGAAACAAGTTTTATTGAAGTTTTAAAGTTTAACCCATGGTTTCACGTATAAGTAAGTCAATCCAAAAATAATTTAGTTCCATCTAAACATCTCGTTATCGGTTGGCAAACGATGTCGGCAGCTGACATATTTGGCAAGAGTATGGCACTGAGACAGAGGCAGGTCTCCAACAAAGTTAATTTTCTCCTGATCTGTTCGCCTGAAAAATGTCATTTTGATGTCAGAATGTTCTGAAGACGTGTGGCTTGTGTAAACTGGGTCCAATATGTATTTCGGTGACTATAGAGCTAAAGAATCTGTGATAAACTGTGATCTCGTTCACTTCACCCATTAGAATGAATACACTGAATAAAATGAATACACCTGCTCCTGGTCTCCTAAAGGGGCGGGGGGTGCAGAAACCCACGTCACACGGATACAGGAAATAAAGGGAGATGAGGCGTCTCCGTTTCTCTACTGTCTCTGTTTAGACCCTCCCCCTGAATGAACAGACCCTCCACAGAAGAAGAATAGTAAAGTAAAGAAGAAGAGGAGGGAGCAACGCGCGGACACGGTAAGTCTGTGATGTTTCATGAGTTTCTTGTTTCTCTTTTCGTTTCTGTTTCCGGTTGTCTCGCGGAGGTGAGAGGGTTGATTCGCGGCTCGCGCCAAACACGGAAATAAGCTGAGATGGAGCAACAGATGATGTGTAGAGGATCAATAATTAGTTGGTTATGGCCGTGCGTCGGTGTGATGTCACACACCTGGCCAGTGCGGTCAGGTGGAGGTGAGCTGGGGGTTTTAGTGACGCAGCAGACTTCAGATCAGTTTTTCCAGCAGGTAACAGACTCAGCTGTGTCCTAATATACTCCAGTTTTCTCCATGAAGTCTGGTGGGTGGAGTCTATCGAACTCTGATTGGCTGTAGGTCTGTGAGTCAGTGGTCATGTGGTCTGATGTGTAGCTGCGGGGGGGGGGGGGGGGGGGGTGTTTCTGAAGAAGTCATGAGTCAAACTGACAGTTGACTGTTTCTACATACATGATGACATCAGAGGTCACACTGTTTACAAAGAACATGCTGCTATGCATGTTTTTATTTGACTGATTCAGATTATAATCAGTTAGCCTGAACAAGCTAACGTTAGTCTAAAGCAGCTAATGTTATTCACAAGCATCAACCTCCAGACTGAACGATGAAGCATCAACCGTGAAGAACCAGAAGCTGCAGTTTCTCTAACGACCACTAGAGTCTGGCTCCAACAGTGAGTCAGTCCCCATAGACTCCCATGTTAAAATGTCCAACTTTACAGCAGAAATAAACATGTTTACAGCCTGGTACAAAAACTGTTTTGAGTCTCTAGAGCTAATTTCCTCCTTCATGACACCTGTTTATATAACTCACCTGCTTACATTTTATTAAGGACTAAAGTTATGGAGGATTGAGGGCGTGGCCTCTTTGAGTGACAGGTGGGTGACTGTATGTTTGCCACAAACTGTCGTGTACAGAAGTCTTAGCTCCACACAAGCCCCTCCTCTTTGACTATTATTGGATTAGCTGAGCATTAGGGGCGGGGTCAGACACTGCCAGGATGGCGACGGTGGAGCAGCTCACTCTGAGCTTCAGAAACCTGTGGGTGACGTCACAGAGGCGACGTCCATCTTTATTTACAGTCTATGGTAAATCAAAACCAGCTAACATTAGCCCAAACAAGCTAACTGTTGTTGCTGCAATTCCACAGTTGTTGTTATTGTTCACTGTTCCTGTCTTCTTCTTCTCTTCCAGTGTGATGTCAGAATAGAACAGGTTTAGTTATTATACTGCTCCTATCAGTCCTTCACCCCCTGCCACACCCCCACCACGAGCACCCGCTCCTGGCAGGAAACAAAGCACTAGCATGTCGCCCCTTCAGAGTCCACATTAGTACAGGCTTGTTGGTACTTTGTCACATGACAGTCTGTGGTGTTAAAAACTTATTTTTATTTTTTAAATTCTTCTTCTTCAGTGGTTTAATGGCAGTGTCTGCATACCCAGCTCCAGCTGTTTCCCTCCACCAGATTCCCACAGCAGCAGAGGAACAAATCCCTGAGCTGAAACCTGACTCTAATGTTAACCCCCCCCCTGTCTCTCTCTCTCGACAGTGCAGCTCACTCGACCGTGGCTTCCTGGTTGTTGCTGTTTCCCATAACACTGGAACAAGCACAAATGAACAATCAGAATTTGTCAGAACCACTTCACTGAAATCTGGACCGGCTGATCCACAACAGACTGAACTGAACTGGGACACACTTGGACAAACGGAGACTAACAACTGTGAGAGGACTGGTGTCTTCAGACCTGCTGTATACTGACTCAGATCTCGGATCTGGTCTCAGTGGATCTGATTTTTAGTGGATCTGGTCTCTAGTGGACCTGGTCTGGACTGAGGATTCACACCCTGTGGATCAAGACTGGTCCTGGTCTGACTCGGACTGTGAGATGCATCTATTGAATGGAAAAATAGTGACAGGGATTCTGCTGCTAGCTCTGCTGCTGGGGTGAGTACTAATACTACAAATACTACTAATATTTTAGTACTAGTACCAGAAATACTAATACTACTGATACTGTTGTACTAATAGTTCACATTAGGGGTGGGTATGATTAATCGATGATCAATAATTGATTGTTAACAATTTTGTCGATCACGTGGAATCTGATTGATCTAATGTGTGTATCAATGAGGTTGTGTTTCACTACGTGGCAGCAAGAGAGAAATGAATACTCAGCTGGCGGCGTGCGGGTTGCCGTAGACACCGCAGGTGAACATGAAGAGAGCAGGGTGAAGTTTGGCGTGGGAACATTTTGAGCTGAAAAATAACGAACTCATTGTAAACATTGCAACGTCGTGTATAAGCGCCGTAGCTCTGGCTTGTTATTTGTGAAGAGGTTTGGCTCAGAGCCTCGGGCTCCGCTGCCTTTAGGAGCGCTAAATATCTTTTTGTTCTGTTTAATAGTTAAACTATTAAAGCTGTTAAGCTATTAAACTATTAAAGTTTAACTATTAAACTTTGGACCTGATATCTCAGTAACACTTCAATAGAACTTCTTCAAATTGTTAAGTGGTAAATTCACTTGGACTCAAGGATGAACTGATCAGATTTTGGTGGTCAAAGGTCAAGGTCAGTGTGACCTCACAAAACACTTTTTAGCATAACCCAAGACTTCACACAAATGGTTAATATTTTCTGTGATTGTGGACAAACAGGATGTGACCTGAAACATAATCAAGAAAATAATCATCAGGTGAATTGATAATAAAACAATGGTTTGACAGGTTCACCTTGGTGAACTCTGATCCGGATCCTGATCCTGGTCCTGATCCGGATCCTGTTCCTGGTCCTGAGCTCCATTCAGCTGAGCACAAAGCAAAGTCAATACATTTATCAGGCTCAGGTCATGCAGTGCGGCAGCTGCTAAGTGCTACACAAACAGTCACACACACTGGTCTTCATCATCATCATCATCATCATCATCACTGTGTCAGGACACGTCAGTGTGTGGTTAACAGTGACACATGAGTCAATCAGTAAATCATTAATAATATTAATGATAGATTACAATCAGAACAAATGTGGTTGGTTAATCCAGAAGTATTGATCAGTTACAGTCCAGGTGATCGGTAATGATGGATGACTATTGATTAATCATTGTGTTTCTGCTTGAACCCTCAGAGTGCTGTACTGCTACATCTTCCAGTCGTACAGGTAACACACACACACACACACACACACAGCTTCAGTCCTCACAGGTGGAGACAGGTGGAGTCTCACCTGCTGATCTGGTCTCTGTATGTTTGTGTGTTGCAGAGTCGTGGGGTCCTTCGAGCAGACAGACGTCACACAGGTGGACGGGTCAGTAACTCAAACACACTGTGTTTGTCCAGATGGTGTTTTCTCCCTCAGTGTCGTCTAACAGGCTCCTCCCACTTCTCTCCCCTTCACCTGTTCACCTGTTTATCTCTTTACCTGTTTATCTGTTTACCTGTTTATCTGTTTTTCTCGCTCAGAAATAACAAGTTTCCCACTTGTTTTACTTGAACACTTTCAACTCAGGTGTGATGTCATTTCCAGCTGTGACATCAGAGGTTCATGGACCACAGCAATAAAAGCCCTATTGGGTTTCTGTCCACTGAAAACTGGGCTTTTAATTTGTTAAAGGAAGTGTTATTCCAGTAACTGGATCAAAACGAGACTGCACTCTGAAATATGATCCGTCACACATCTCACAGAGACAGCTGAGGTGAATACAGGCCCCGCCCCCTCTGAGCATCTGTACCTGCTATAAATGACCCCCCCCCCAGTCTGAATAAGAGCTTCAACAAACACACACACCTCCTCAGTGACAGTCTACATGTTCAAGTGTCCATGATACTGAACCCTCGACTGATGGCTGTGTGTGTGTGTGTGTGTGTGTGTGTGTGTGTGTGCGTGCGTGCGTGCGTGCGTGCGTGCGTGTGTGTGTGTAGGCCTCCTGAAGCTGTCATCAGGACTCATGACTTCCCCCTGGTGGTTCCCAACCAGTAAGTTCACTCATCTTCATCTTCATCAGTTTAAGTATTAACACACCTGTCAGTCATGGGTGGGTGGAGCTTCATGTACATGGGGACCACTGATTGGATGTCAGTACAGTACAGCAGTAAGTCCAAACAGGTGATTGTGAGCAGTGACATGCTAATGCTAACTACTAACTGCTCACAGTTGAAGGTGCAGGTAAAGGTAACTGATGGTGGCCCCTTGACAGGTGTTCACAGTCAGTCTGACAGGGGAGGAGGCGGAGTCTGTGCTGACAGACTGATGTTTTATACAATTTAGTTCATGAGCATCATATAAAACAGAGCCTCCCAAACATTCCACCCTGTGACCTCATGAACTGAAGCATGGTCAGGTGTGTTATCAGTCAGCTGAGGTTCAGGTGTGTCAGACGACTGGGAGGTGTTGTGAGTCTGACTGGGCTGACTAGGCTTTTCAAAATAAAAGCAGTGACGCCCTCTTTGTGTTTCAGTCTGCAGTACAAACAGCCGAGCATCCTGCAGGGGTGAGTATCATTCACCCTCATCACTGTTGCTGTTGATGTTTGTTGGTATTTGTTGATGACATCAGTGTGTGTCTTTATCGTAGTCGTACTGACGTGGTGACGGTGACGCCCTGGTTGGCTCCGGTGGTTTGGGAGGGAACCTTTAATCCGGTTCTCCTCGACAGCATCTACAGACCGAGGAACATCACCGTCGCAGCCACCGTGTTCGCTGTGGGAAAGTACGACGTCACAGTGAACGCAACATGTCTGGTTTAACCTTTGACCTGAAGGTGACCCTTCTCATCTGCTCCACAGGTACATCAAGTTCCTGAAAGACTTCCTGGAGACCTCAGAGCAGCACTTCTTCGTTGGGTTCAAGGTTCACGTGTACGTCTTCACCGACGGGGCGAAGCAGGTGCCACAGGTCAAGATGGCTGCCGGTAGACAGGTACAGGAAGTTCTATCTCCAACAAACTGACCCCAGATCAGCAGCACTCTGTCTAAAACTCCTCCTTCTCCTCCTCCAGCTGACGGTTCGTTCGGTGCCCAGCTCCAGGCGTTGGCAGGAGATCTCTGCTCGCAGGATGGAGATGATCCAAACGCTGATCGAGGAGCTCCGTAACTCCACTGACTACATCTTCTGTCTGGATGTGGACTCCAAGTTCCATGGCCACTGGGGGGTGGAGTCACTGGGCAGTCTGGTTGCTGTGATACACCCAGGTCAGAGGGTCCGTTCTTCCACAGCGACACATCGTTAGCTTGTGGGGTCCTCCGACATGAATCTAAATAAGTGATATTGATATAACCTGATGTGTCCATACAGTGACTTCGAGAGGCGTCGGCCGTTCAGAACCTTTAAGACCTTATTTATTTGGACTTATTTTTTATAAAGTTGAATATAAAGTTAAATAGTTGTTTGTTGTTTTTATTGAAAAGCTCTTTAGCAACATCTCCTGCCTGAAAAGTGCTTTACAAATAAAGTTCAATGTTGGACAGCCATTAAAGGTGTTCTGCTCAGACTGTCAGCTGTGATGAGGAGGACTATGTTCTGAGGCGGAGGGATACGCACTGGAGTATAGTTATTTTAGGTTGTGTTTTGGCTGATCTGTTCCCACCTGTGTCTGCAGGTTACTACAGAGATGACCGCAGCAGGTTCCCCTACGAGCGGAGACCCACCTCCAGGGCGTACGTTGCTCCTGGGGAGGGAGACTTCTACTACTGTGGGGGGGCGTTTGGAGGCCGCCTGCAGGAAGTTCACCTGCTCGCCAAAACCTGCCGTGCCAACTTTGAGGCTGACGCCAAGGATGGCATCGAGGCTGCGTGGCAGGAGGAGAGTCATCTGAACAGGTAGATGGAGTGACCATGAACAGGTGATGGTTTTATGCTGTGATTACTTTACTTCCTGTGTTTTCAGGTACATGTGGACCAACAAGCCCAGTAAGGTTCTGTCACCTGAGTACCTGTGGCAGGACTTCAAATCCAGAAGCCCCGAGGTTCACATTGTCAGGTTCTCTGGAGTCATCAAGAACTACGCTGAGGTCCGACCCAATGTCTGAGAGACCTGGACTAAACCAGACTGAACCGGAATGACCCGGACTAGACCACACTGGATTGGAAGACCAGAATCCCTTACAGTCATGGTTTGAAAAGCCCAGCTGCACCTCCACACACCTGTGGACCTGGTTCATACCTGTCTCGAACACTTACCCAGGATTTACCTCCTCACCTGACATCTGGTTCTGGTTCTGGTTCTGGTTCTCAGTCCTCAGCTTCATGGCTCAAACTCCAAACACCACAGGTTTAGATTAAAGGTCCGGCCCCCTCCAAGACTCAGGACCTGCAGCTAACGTGGCTTCACCTCTGCTGCACATGTGCAGCTGAGGCTTCTGTTCCTCCACACACAACTGTGACGCTCAGATGTCAACAAACATTTGAACTAAATGAAAATGTAAATTTTTCACACATAGAAACTCTGATGTTTCATGAGTTGATTCTGTCTCTGGTTCAGTTTATTAAATATTAATATTAATATGTTGAACCTCAAACTGCATTTGAAAATCCAGTTTATTCTTCATTACAACTGTAAAAATGTCAAATATACACATGAAATAAAATGTACATGTGTATATAAATGCCCCCCGCCCATCTGTTACAACAGGAGAAAGAATGGGAGAAAATAAATATACATGAATATATACAGTAATAAAACGGCTCCATCTGCTGGTGGAGGCAGAGACACACACACACACAGTGACACAGAGATTTAATATGTAAAAATCCCCACCCCCACCCTCGTGTTCCCTGTTATCACATTGCAAACAACAATCAGTCTCTTCCTGTTCAGCCCTTCTACTATCAACACGACTTCCTGTCCCACAACAGGAAGTGACACGACAAGAAGATCGGGACTGACTGGGAAGTAACTGTTGTCTGATTGGTTGATTGTAGACATGACCACAGCAGCATCAGAGAACCTCTGTGTGTTTTTGTATGAGAGAGAGAGAGAGAGAGAGAGAGAGTCTTTCTTCATGGGGGTGCTGATGCAGCTGCAGATATGACGTGTGTGTGTTGTTGTCTGTCTCTCTGAGGACCAGTGTGACTCACTTTGATCCCGACCAACAGCAACAGTTTGAGGGTTTTGGAGGTAGATTCAGATCTGAAGACCAGGTCTGTGGTTAGACCTCCTCAAACTTCAACTAAACCAACACCATCATTCTCATGATGTTGAAGAGTCGAACCTCATTCTACATTCTCCACATTGAACCAAATCATCTGTTTAACAGACGTTCACCTGAGCTCACGTCTCCATCTCCACACCAGTGACTTCTATACAAGTAGCCCTTTACCTTCAGCATCGTTGTGTTTACAAGACCAGAGGTTATAACACATCCTATGAGCAGCTCCAGGACTCACTGGAGGCTACAGTGACAGGAGCTAACTGGTTAGCATGCTAACTTTAGTGGAAGAGAAGACGTGACAGAAACAGGGTTAACGTCAGTGTTTGTTTCCACCTCTGGAGACAATATGTAACTCATCTGCATAATCCCCGCCTACCGGACAATTTGACACGCCCTCAAACGAAGCTGGTCAGAGCGCAGGCTGAGGGGAGTGTGGATAGTTTCAGCCTGTTGCCATGTTGACAAGACGCTGTTTCCCTCGTGAACAGGTTCAGCAGAGTAACATTTCAGTAACGTTAACGTTAGCTTTCACCTCCTGACAGTAGACGTTCACCTGTCAACAGAGCAGCTACCTAACCATGTTATAACATTACATCAGTGTGATGTCACAATCAACAGCAAACAGGTAAAGAATTCAGTCAACACAGGCTGTGACCTCTGATCCTGTCCCCCATCTGATCCATGGTCACATTCAGGCTCAAACATGAACTGATGGATCAGACAAGTCTCCATGGCAGGTTAGCTACATCCTGTTAGTCCTGAGTTTGGGTACTAGTTACTGAGTTTAGGTACAAGCTACTGAGTTTAGTTACTAGTTAGAGATGAGTCACTAGTTACTGAGTTTAACAGTTTGCTGGTAAGAAGATGAGTGGGTGCTGAGCTCAGCTGATTGGGTGAACAACAGTTTGAGATTAAACCATAGAGCTACAAGTACAAACGTGTGTGTGTGTGTGTGTGTGTGTGTGTGTGTGTGTGTGTGTGTGTGTGTGTGTGTGTGAGAGAGAAAGGGAGAGTAGAAACAGTTGGAATAAAAGTCCTGAACTCAGATCAGCAGCATGTTGGAGACACTGACACTCAGCACAGCTCACATCTTCATCTTCATCACCTTCATCATGATCAGATGGACCAGCCTCCTCGTCCTCTGCAGCGTCCTGAGTCCTGCTCTCTGCTGTGATTGGCTCAGACACTACGGTCACTACAGCAACATCTCTCTGACCCTCATCCGCCTCATGGTGAGTACAGCACTGACTCCAGGTCCTGGAGGAGGTTTGTGTGTAAGTCTGACTGATTAACTGTTTTTGAAACTCAGAAGGAGAGAAAGAGGAAGTTATCACAAAGACAGGAAGTGTGTGTGTGTGTGTGTGTGTGTGTGTGTGTGTGTGTGTGTGTGTGTGTAAGTAGTCAAAGTTCAGACCTCATAATATTAGGGTTGAAACATTCACTTTCTCACACACATTAATAACAGGAGGGTGTGTGTGGAGAGAGACAATCAAGGTGCCCTCGCACGCCTGAATCCTTTTATGGTCTGTGTATGTGGGTGGGTTAAAGCACACACACACACACACACACACACACACAAACACACACACAAACACACACACACACAGACATGATTTCATTTCAGGGCAAGCAAGCACAACTGAAGAATGAGAATGAGAGAGAGTGGGCGGGGGGGAACCAGAGGTGAAACAGAGAGAAAGAGAGAGAGAGAGAGGGGAGGGGGGGGAACCAGAGGTGAAACAGAGAGAAAGAGAGAGAGAGAGAGGGGAGGGGGGGAACCAGAGGTGAAACAGAGAGAAAGAGAGAGAGAGAGAGAGGGGAGGGGGCAGCTCAGTTGTTGGCAGACTGAAGAGTCAGACAGAGCAGAGCACGAATCAAACCGACGACCTGAGGACGAGGAGCTGCTGCTTTCATTTACCTTTATTAACAAACGGACAAACAAACAGAAGACGAGCTGCTTCTGTCGACGGCAGAGAAACAGGTTTGAAATCTTTTCTTCTGCTCTCTTATGTTCTAAAGTTCATTTGTTTAACAGTGAAAAGTCTTTATCACCTGTGTGAACCTGAACATGAACCTGAACCAGGTTAATCCTCATCTTTACACCAACAACACTGTAAAAACGCTCTTCACTCACAGAATCATTTACCATCAACAACAGGCTGAGTTTTATTAGTAAAATTAATGTTCAATATTTCTTCATTAGCTGAGAAATAAATGCATTAAATGTTTAGATAGTTGTAATTAGAGAAAATTTCTAATTTAAGTGTGTACATGCAATTGATGTTTCATGAGAAGCAGTGCTGAAACGAGTTCACTGTGAAAATACAGTTTATTATTATTCAGCATCATAAACAACATTAAGCTGCTTCCGTCTGACTGAAGAGAAACTATCAGCCAAAAACTCATTTAATTAACAGTCAAATGAATCATTTAATGCCTCCTTATGACCATAG
>NW_019521791.1:8257-9296 GCF_002814215.2 Seriola lalandi dorsalis | reverse complement strand
GTGTGTGTGTGTGTGTCTGTGTGTGTGTGTGTGTGTGTGTGTGTGTGTGTGTGTGTGTGTGTGTCTGTGTGTGAGAGAGACTGTTGAGGGAGTTTACAGTGTTTATAAAAGAGGAAGCCGAGCTGCAGCAGCTGTGTATGTCTGGAAATATGAGTGTGTGTGTTGTGTGTGTGTGTGTGTGTGTGTGTGTGTGAAAGAGAAAGATCCAAAGACGTGACATGAATGACCCGTCATAAACGTTACAGCCAGGAGAGAGGCAACCTTCATGCTCTGCCTCTCTCTCTCTCTCTCTCTCTCACACACACACACACACACACACACACACACACACACACACACACACACACACATTGTCACACAGCTAATTAACAACCAGCGATCGGCCTGTTTTGTTCTGGATAATGTGTGTTTTTATTGCCGTCCTCTTCCCGGCTCTTTATTGGCCCATAAGTTGTGATTAGCGTCCTCAGCAAATAAAGCACGTCCAGAGAGATCACAGCCCAGCTGATGGATTACCTCACGACCCGCAGCATCCTTCTTCTTCTTCTTCTTCTTGATGAAAGCTGAGGCGCTCTGCAGAGCAGAGGAGGATGAAGAGCTTCATTACATGGAACTGACAGACTGAAAATATTGATCATAGATAAAGATCCAACAAACAGAAGCATATATGTTGTTGTGCACGTGTTGAGATTAAGACTCAAGTATCGTTTGAAATTCTGTGATAATGATGCCGACATGATTTCTCAGTTTTGCAATAACAAAATAATCATCATCACCTGTTTATCCAACTGTCCAATCCGCGCTTTCCTCTTTTCTTTGAGGCGCAACATCAGCTGACGACGAATTTATTCTTACTTTCTCTTGCTTTAACCTCATTTTGCCATATTATTAAACCCACTCAGTAAAACATCCTTGCCAGTGCGTCGCAGTGAGGTTCATCACTTTTTAGTGTCCCCCTGGAAACACTTCCGTTGTCTTGAAGGTGTTTCCTTCATCTGTTTTTGTGTCGTGTCTGTCACCGTACTTCTGCTGCGTTTTA
>NW_019521791.1:6747-7967 GCF_002814215.2 Seriola lalandi dorsalis | reverse complement strand
TCAGACGGGAAGCGCTCTCTTCACAAGCTCTTCCTGTCAGCCGCGACACTTTAGTCAATATGAGGCCGGGACAGTTTGTCACTATCTGCCAGAGCTGTCATCAGTAAACAGGTCTGTGTGTCTCACAGGGAAGCCGCTCTCTCTCTCTGTCGCTGTTGTCATCTTTAAAATGTGGGGGTCAGGTTTCTGTGACTTCCTTCTCCTTCTTCCTCTTCCTCTTCTTCCTCTTCCTCTTCTTCTTCTCCTTCTTCCTCTTCTTCTTCTTCTTCTACCTCCTCTTCTTCTTCCTCTTCTTCTTTTTCTACTACTACTTCTTCTTCTTCGCTTGTTTTTATCACGTCTGGATCATTGTGTGTTTAAAAGACGCTGTGTGGTGAAAGGACGTTAGCTTGCAGAGGAGAGCAGATGTTGAACGACCGTTTATTAAACAAGATTGAAACTTTTAACAGCAGTTAACTCATCATCTTCATCATCTTCATCATCTTCAGCAGCTAAATGAATCAATCTGAGGTTTATTATTACGTCTTATAGTTTGTATATTAATAACACCGTATGTACGAATGATTGATCTGGAGGATTAGGACGTTGCAGCTTTAGTTTTCTTTTCCAGGAAACTGTTTATATATGCAGATTGTGTTGTCGTGTGAATTGTCCCTTCTGGGCCTCTGTCTCCGGCCCATATGTTTCATCATCTGCTCCGCTGCTGGTGTCAGATGAAACCATTAGCATATAGGATCATTAGCACTGGACTCTGCAGCGTGATTTCATGTGTGTCTCCTCTAAAGATGATGTTTCCTGACTCGACGCCGAGGGGAACAGAACCTGCTTTTATTTTGAAAGAGGTTAAAGGTTAACGCTGAGAGAAGCCTGGTTGGGAACGAGCATGATGGGAGAATGAATGAATGAGCGACGCTCTGAAGCCTCCGCAGCGTAAAGTAAAAACATCCAACTGTGATTAAACATTTAATCTAATTTACAGAAACACTGAGGTTCCTGTTTGTGCTGTAAAGGCTGGTAAATTATAATTGTTTCATGATATAATAATCTATATTATGTTATTATAACATGTTTATAATTATTAAATTATATAAATAAAACATACTCTTCTGTTTAATACCACCAAACTATCATCATATTATTCTACAGTATTTTATATTATATTCTGTTACACTTTATAATGTCATATTAGCATATTTCTTATTGTAAGAATTATTTATTTT
>NW_019521790.1:23307-23980 GCF_002814215.2 Seriola lalandi dorsalis | reverse complement strand
GAGAGCATCAAGATGGTGAGAGGAGGAAACATCAGAGAGACTCAGTCAGACCCAGACTCAGAGGAGGAGTCTGAGACCAGAACCAGAGACTGGCAGACGGGTCAGAACCGTTAGCTAGTTAGCATCTTTTCAGAAAAGTTAGCTAGCTAGCATCTCGTCAGAACCGTAAGCTAGTTAGCATCTTTTATTTGTTTATGTTGTTTGTTAGCTTGTAACTGACAGTGTCTGACACAGTGTTAGCAGTTGTGCTAATGCTAAGTCTCTCTCTCTGTACTGACGAGGTTTCAGGTGTATTTAGCCCCGCCCCCAGTCCCCACCAGCTGACAGGATTGGTTCCTGAGGTTTGTGACGTATGAAACCCTGAATCTGTGTTTATGAGACTGTGATTGGTTCACTGCAGGTCAAGGTGGAAACACTGAGTCATGGTGCTGATGATTATTTCATCATCATGTGTCTGTGTTATATGAAAATATCATGTGGACGTTAACGAGGTGAAACACTGGGTTTTCATCAGAGGGTTTTTAAATTAGAGATTGTGTGATGTCAGAGAAAAGAGAGTCTGAGCATCCTCATGTTTTTCTGTACTTGACTGGTTTCAGTTCTAGGAGCTACTCCAGTAAAAGTTCTGAGGTTTGATACTCAGGAGGAGGAAATCACCCCACCCCCCACCCCC
>NW_019521790.1:13985-18050 GCF_002814215.2 Seriola lalandi dorsalis | reverse complement strand
CTTTGAGCAGTCGGAGTACAGGGAGACCATCAGGGAGAACGTGGAGGAGGGGTATCCCATCCTACAGCTCAGGGCCACAGACTCAGACTCCCCCTCCAACGCCAACATCCGCTACCGGTTCATCGGTGACACGGCGGCGATTGCGCGATCGGCCTTTGAGATCGACCCGCGCTCTGGCCTCATTACGACCCGGGGGGCGGTGGACCGGGAAACCAACGAGCACTACACTCTGCAGGTGGAGGCCAGCGACCAGGGGAAGGATCCCGGTCCACGCTCCGCCACCGTCAAGGTCTTCATCACCGTGCTGGATGAAAACGACAACGTGCCTCAGTTCAGTGAGAAGCGCTACGTGGTGGCGGTTAAAGAGGACGTCCGGCCTCACTCTGAGATCCTGCGTGTGAGCGCCACAGACCGGGACAAGGACAGTAACGCAGCCGTTCACTACAACATCATCAGTGGTAACAGCCGCGGGCAGTTCTCCATCGACAGCGTCACAGGTGAGATCCAGGTGGTGGCTCCTCTGGACTACGAGGCCGAACGGGAGTACACGCTCCGGGTTCGTGCTCAGGACAATGGCCGCCCCCCCCTCTCCAACAACACTGGGATTGTCAGCGTTCAGGTGACGGACGTCAACGACAACCCACCCATCTTTGTCTCCACGCCGTTCCAGGCATCTGTTCTGGAGAGCGCCCCGATCGGTAGCTCCATCCTCCACATCCAGGCCATAGACACAGACTCAGGTGATAACGCCCGCCTGGAGTACAGGTTAACTGGCACCAGCTCGGACACGCCCTTCATCATCAACTCCGCCACAGGCTGGGTCACCGTCAGCTCCATCCTGGACCGGGAGTCTGTGGAGCACTACTTCTTTGGCGTGGAGGCGAGGGACTACGGCATGCCGCCTCTCTCCGCTACAGCCAGTGTCACTATCACGGTGATGGACGTCAATGACAACCGCCCCGAGTTCCTACAGAAGGAGTACTACTCTCGCCTCAATGAGGACGCTTCTGTGGGCACCAGCGTGGTGACCGTCACAGCGGTGGACCGTGATGTCAACAGCGCAGTGACCTATCAGATCACCGGAGGAAACACCAGAAATCGCTTCGCCATCAGCACAGCCGGAGGGGCGGGACTTCTCTCGCTTGCCCTCCCATTGGACTACAAACAGGAGCGGCGTTACGTCCTGACGGTCACCGCCTCGGACCGCACGCTCCACGACACCTGTCAGGTGCACATCAACATCACAGACGCTAACACGCACCGGCCTGTTTTCCAGAGCGCCCACTACTCTGTCAGTGTGAACGAAGACCGGCCTCCCGGCAGCACCGTGGTCATGATCAGCGCCACTGATGATGATGTCGGCGAAAATGCTCGAATCACCTACTTCCTGGAGGACAATATCCCACAGTTCCGCATCGACCCAGCGAGCGGGGCGATAACGCTGCAGGCGGAGCTGGACTACGAGGACCAGATGACCTACACTCTGGCCATCACCGCTAAAGACAACGGCATCCCACAGAAATCAGACACCACGTACGTCGAGGTGAACGTCAACGACGTCAACGACAACGCGCCTCAGTTTCTCAGCCCCAGGTATCAGGGGACAGTGAGTGAAGACGCCCCTCCCTTCACCAGCGTCCTCCAGATCTCAGCCACGGACCGCGACGCCCACGCCAACGGTCGAGTTCAGTACACCTTCCAGAACGGCGAGGACGGCGATGGAGATTTCACCATCGAACCCACGTCCGGCATCGTCCGGACTGTGCGGCGTTTGGACCGTGAGAGCGTGCCCTTCTATGAGCTCACCGCCTATGCCGTCGACCGTGGCGTGCCCCCTCAGCGCACCCCCGTCCACATCCAGGTGACAGTTCTGGACGTGAATGACAACGCCCCTGTTTTCCCTGCTGATGACTTTGAAGTTCTGGTGAAGGAGAACAGTGCGGTGGGCTCTGTGGTGGCCCAGATCACCGCCACCGACCCGGACGAAGGCGCCAACGCTCAGATCATGTACCAGATCGTGGAGGGAAACATCCCTGAGATCTTCCAGATGGACATCTTCTCCGGGGAGCTCACGTCGCTCATCGATCTGGACTACGAGGCCCGAAACGAGTACGTGATCGTGGTCCAGGCCACCTCCGCACCTCTGGTCAGCAGAGCAACGGTGCGGATCCGACTGGTGGACCAGAACGACAACCGGCCCACTCTGAAGGACTTCCAGATCATTTTCAACAACTTCGTGTCCAACCGCTCCAACAGTTTCCCCAGCGGGGTGATAGGGAGGGTTCCCGCCCACGACCCCGACGTGTCGGACCGGCTGTACTACACCATCGACCGCGGCAACGAGCTTCACCTGCTGCTCCTGAATCACACCAGCGGAGAGATCCGACTGAGCCGAAAACTGGATAACAACAGGCCTCTGGTGGCTCCCATGCTGATCTCCGTCACGGGTAAGAGACCATGGAGGGAGTGTGTGTGTGTGTGTGTGTGTGTGTGTGTGTGTGTGTGTGTGTGTGTGTGTGTGTGTGTGAGTGTGAGAGTGTGTGTGTGTGTGTGTGTGTGTGTGTGTTTCCCCTGTAGCTTCATTCACTGTAACAAATACTGTGAAGATAAGGACTCAGACTCCACAGGTCTGAGGTGATAAGGCTGGATGCTGTTGGGAGCTGTTGCTTCACTTTGTCTCTTTCTCTTGACTCGAGTGTGTGTGAACGGATCAGTTTGAGTTTCTGAAACTTGAGGCACTCTGTGAAGCCGATCGTGTGTGTGAAAGAAAAGCTGATTGAATGAGCGAGAGAGAAAATGAGATCTGTTAGACGTCGGCCTCTCGTACCTGAGCCCCTGAAGGAAAAGGCTCATGGGAGAAACTGTGTTTGTGGCAGAACCACAGAGGGTGACGGAGTGAGACTCAGCTGACAGACAAACAATTGAAAGATTGATGCGAGTCGGTTTAGCAGCGTCTCGGAGAGAGAAAGGTGTAACGCTCAGTGTGAGGAGACGTACGTCTCACAGGAGAGAGAAAACCTGAAGCTGCTTGTTTCAGTGACACGGTGACATCATTATTATTAATAAGTTTTCCATATTAAATGATTCAGTCTGGTTTATGAGACGTGCTGTTGGAGGCAGCGACAGTTTCCGATCAATATTGTAGCACCGCCCACACTCTGTGATTGACAGGTGATCTGGGCTAAGAGCGGTCCAGGTTGCCATGGCGATTTGGTGTTAAAAAAAAAAAAGAAAAAAGAAAATCTCTTGCGCAGGAAAACAAGGAAACACTGACTGCTGTCAGTGGCTGCTTCCTGTTTCATGTGGGAAGTGTTTCCTCATGAAACTGTGAATCTGTTGGTTATTAATGTGGATGGAAACACAGGAAATTATCATTTTATATTTCATATGTTTAATAGTCAAGTGCCCATTTCACAGGGTCAGCCATCTTTATTACTGTAATTGGAAAGTTTTAATATCATAATTACATTATGAGAAATTCAATAATTAATGTAAAGTATTTATTAACTTTATGAGAAATGCATTTTATTTTATTTTAATTTCCTGTGAATTAAAGTCAATTTCATTTAGATTTTTTTAGGTGTATTTTGTTATTTATTTGTCTGTATTTACAGACTTTAAGATAAAAGCTGCCTAAAAGCTTTACAGAGCTTCACCGACAGTGATCACATGATCAAAGCCTCAGAGGCCGAGCGAGGGAAAACCAGAGCAGCGTTGTTGTTTTGAAAGTCTGGGTAGTGGTTAGTGATGGGTTGTTGTTTGTTGTGTTGTTTGTTGTGTTTGTATTGTCAGGAAGCTTTAATGGCTCGGGACTGTGTGTGACCTGCTTCCCTATTTACACTGTTTTTATACCAGCAGCTTCAAAACATATTCATTTATTTGAGAGAGAGAGTGAGTGAGTGAGTGAGTGAGTGAGTGAGTGAGTGAGTGAGTGAGTGAGTATGAATGCTGTGTCTCTGTGTCTTTGTCTCCATCTGTCTCTTCTTCTTCTCTCAGCTCAGACGTAGATTCATTTCCAATTTTCTTGCTATTTCTCTCTATGAAAGTATTTACCCCCCTCCCCCC
>NW_019521790.1:11797-13965 GCF_002814215.2 Seriola lalandi dorsalis | reverse complement strand
TTTTTTCCCCCCCCCCCCCCAGGATGTGACAGTTATGAGATTATAATGAAACAACAGTGAGCTGGAGTCGGCCTCGGAGCAAAGCTGTCACTTTCATTGTGAGCTGTGTGTTATCTTTGACTACCCATCCCTCCTCTAACCGTCACTGTCTTTCTCTCCTTTATTCCTCCTGTCTTTGGATGGATGGATGAATTCTTCTCTTTCATTCCTTACATTTCTCTCTCTTCTTTTTCATCATTTTTTCATCATGTTTCTATTTTCTCCTCCTTTTCCGTCTTTTTTTTCTTCCCCTCTCTTCTCCTCATGTCCTTGTATCCAGTCACCTGCTCTCCCTCCTTTTTCTTTTCCTTTCTTACACTGTCAGTGATCCCTCCTTCCCTCCTTCCCTCCTTCCGTCCTTCCCTCCTTCCCTCCTTCCCTCCTTCCCTCCTTCCCTCCTTCCCTCCTTCCCTCCTTCCCTCCTTCCCTCCTTCCCTCCTTCCCTCCTCCCCTCCTTCCCTCCTTCCCTCCTTCCCTCCTTCCCTCCTTCCCTGTAATCCTCTCATAACTCTCACAGGCTGTTTCTCTTCACTTCTGCTCCTCCTTCCTCTTTTCCTCTCTTATTTCCTCTGTGTGTGTGTGTGTGTGTGTGTGTGTGTGTGTGTGTGTGTGTGTGTGTGTGTGTGTTGCAGGCATGTGTTTGTATTTACAGTGTGTGTGTGTTTGAATAATGTTTTCTTGTAGCAGAAAGATTTGTGCGTTTGTGCGTGACGTGTGTTTGCACACAGTTCTGTGTGTGTGTGTGTGTGTGTGTGTGTGTGTGTGTGTGTGTGTGTGTGTGTGTGTGTGTGTGTGTGTGTGTACTCTCAGGTGGTTCAAAGCATTTCACTTGAGACTGTATTCCTGTCTATGCAATGAATAATATCTGTGCACACCAGAGCTGGGACTCCTGTCTCTCTCTCTCTCTCTCTCTCTTTTACTTCCTCACTATTTCACGCTTCCTTCCTTCACTTCCTCTCTCTGTCTCCTGTTTCCTCTCCTCTCTCTTCTTCTCTCCTCTCTCCTACGCTCTGTCTTTTCTGTCTGTGACACTTAGTTCCAGATTATTGATTCTCAGGATAATTCACATATTTATGGAGCATAGAGATTAAACACAGCATCCACACACACACACACACACACACACACACACACACACACACACACACACATATGAAACTGGCTTTTGGGCCAGCTGGGTGAGAGAAAAAGTAATTTCAGCTTGGCACCCCGAGCAGCGTCAGCTCAAGGTGCCCTTCAGCAAATCTGCCCCCGACTGCCGGAGAGTCCAGACTGGGGCTGAACTGGTGAACTCCCAGTTGTGACTGGAGCAGAAACATGAGGCGAACTGGACGTCGTTCAGTTAATGAAGGTTGAAACAAAGACTCTGGTGTTTTTCACAGTGTGTGTGTGTGTGTCTCTGTGTGAGTGTGTGTGTCTCTGTGTGAGTGTGTGTGTGTCTCTGTGTGAGTGTGTGTGTGTGTGTGTGTGTGTGTGTGTGTCTGTGTGTGTGTCTCTGTGTGAGTGTGTGTGTGTGTGTGTCTTTGTGTGTGTGTCTCTGTGTGTGAGTGTGTGTGTGTGTGTGTGACAGGTCAGTGCACCATGAGCTGACTTCCATATAGAACATATAGGTCATTGCACTGATGGTAGAACAGTAGCAGTGGATGTGTGTGTTAGTGCGCTGATGCTTCCTTCAACTAAAGCATTTACATGTGGGTCAGCTGAGAAAGCCCCCCCCCCCCCCCCCCCCCCCCCCGAATTATTCTCATTATCATCTCTCAGTTCACATTAATGTGTTTTTACTCATTATTACCAGTTTTATTCCTGTTGTTGATGTCACAGTGAGAAGTGTGAAGCGTTCATTACATATAAAATAATTACCTCGTTAATTCAGGGAAACAGGATTTTCTTTATTTCTTTAAGAAAACTTTTCTCAGAATTTTGTTCATCCTGTTTTTGTGAATTAAGGAGATTACTATAGATTTTTTTGTTTCAGGTGAATGAATTGATCTCCCATAAGAAACCATCATGTCTCTCTTCCTACATTCTCTCCTCGTCCTTGTGTAAACTGTGTACAGTCTGTAGTGGTGAGGAGAAGCAGGAGAGTGAACAGTGACTGTAAATGTCATGAACCAGAACCTGCCCCCCAC
>NW_019521790.1:2482-11669 GCF_002814215.2 Seriola lalandi dorsalis | reverse complement strand
CAGGCCCCACACAAAGTGGTTTTATATAAAAGGTCTTTCAGAAGCTGTGTGTGTGTGTGTGTGAGTGTGTGTGTGTGTGTGAGTGTGTGAGTGTGTGAGTGTGTGTGTGTGTGTGTGTGTGTGTGTGTGTGTGTGAGTGTGAGTGTGTGTGTGAGTGTGTGTGTGAGTGTGTATGTGTGTGTGTGAGTGTGTGTGTGTTTACAGCTCAGTGTTTGATACTCTGCAGGTTTTATATTGTTTATGTGAAACTTAAGATCTTCCTCATTAGTGAACATGTGCAGCTCAGCACAGATGAACATTAGTTCATGTATTTTATCTCCATACTGTTTCTACAGCCTCCTATACATTAACATAACTATAAACCATGTTGACATCAACACTTCCTGCTGCAATTAATGAGAAAATCTGACGGCTCCAATAAAGTAAACGACCACTCTATTTATTTTTCTGTCATTAAACATTGACTCCCACTCTGTCCATCTAACGCTGGCGCCTGGAGTCATGGAGGGAGACTTCTGGAACAGACCGGACGACGTTTAACTTGTTCCTCCTACGATACAAACACACCAACTGACGACATGTTGAAGAGTCGGGTTAACTGCACCTCAACTCGCACCAACAGGAAACACTTTGAATCTGATTCTGTCCAAAACTTACAAACAAGATGCTGAAGATCCAAACTGAGGAGAATCGGGAGGAGTCAAGCAGACGAGCCGACTCAGACAACAGCAGCACAGAGACTAAATACACAGCAGGTGAAACACGGGGGGGCGGGGCTTCTGCTGAAGCTTCAGACTGAGAGAAATGATCTTCAGTCTCTGAGCAGCTTCATGATCAGAGGAGAGGAGCTTCTCTGCTTCCTCTCTCATCTCCTTTAGGAAACACTGGAGCTTCCTTTACCCAAGGAAAGGAGACATGCCGTCCCACAATGCCTTGCTGCAGCAGCATTTAAAACCACAGCAGAGCCACATAAATGTAGAAACATCAGAGCAGCTGTTTCTGTTTGATGGACTGAAGCTCAGATCCATAAATATAGATTCATTCTCTTTCAATCAGTCAGGAGTCGTCATGAAGAACGAGCTGATGAATCTATAGTTACATCATCATCATCATCATCATCATCACAACTTAATACTAAAGTCTATACATTCATGTTGTTTCACTGAATTGTGAAAAGAAACATCTACTTTACAGCTGCTGAGGAAAGGAGGTTATTACAATCACTAGAGAGGGAAACGAGACAAAGACAGGAAGGAAAATAACACAAGAGCAATAATAGTTAGTCATTAAAAAAATAAAACAGGAAGTTAAGGAAAAGTCCAAACATTAAGAGTCCAAAAGTGTCCACAGAAAAGGTGAGAGCATCACAGTGACTCTTCCTGCAGATAAACACATGTGCACTTTACCCGCACAGGAAACTTCATCAGTCCATTAGAATCCATTAGACTCCACTTCCTCGTCCTGTCAGGAGCTGAATGAGACGGAGCAGAGACGGTGGAGGTCTGGGTCTCTGGTCTGGTCTCCTGTTACCATGACTACAACAAACTTGTGACCTCAGCAGTTTTACATCTTGTTTTAAACTCAGGTTCAGGTGGCTGTGATCTGACGGCAGATACTGGGAACAAGGAGCGTCATGGCAACAACCCCCTCCCTGAATGGTTTATGAACATGTGGTCTGTATTTACATTAAAATAAAAACTACACAGAAACAGATCAAAGATTAAAAGAAAGTAAGATTCAGGAAGTTGCTCGTTCAGAGAAAAGAGAAAATGAAAAGGTTGTTATTCAGTAGATCTACCTGTGCTGCAGTCTCACCTTTGGTCCTTGTTTTCACATGTAAAACCAGCTACAGCAGTGAGATGCTTCCTGTCCCATGATGCCTCAGGTTTAACAACCTAACGATGTAAGGCCTGTGATGTTAACGAGCCAGCAGGTTTTCATTAGAGATCCCAGTGGCTGCTGGAGGGTTATAGTTTACTGCGTATTACTGACACACGGAGGTGGAAAAGCTCCTGATGTGTGTGTGTGTTGGAGGCATGAAATCCACACAGTAGGAAACGTGTTGCCGTGGACGACATGAAGTGATGCGAGCTGCAGATCAGACGACAGGACAGTGACTCGTGGATTATTATATTTTCACTCATGCTTCAGGCGTCTGACACTGATGACCTGTTGTCCGCTCACTGATCCGCCTCCTGTGTGTCCGTCTGATAGACCCCTCCCCTCTCAACCAATCAGATGCCAGCATGCCTAAATCAGTCGTCTTGGAAACGCAGCCTCTGAGATCGCACTTCAGAATTATCTAATGAGTTCAGGCAGAGATTGTTGGGGACGTGTCCCTGCGCCCTGAGAGATTATAATCAGCTCCAGTATCTGTTTAAATCTGTGGATCAGAACATGAATGTGATATTATTCAGGGGTTTGAGCTCAGTGAAGGTCGGAGGTTTTAGGTGGAGCTGACACTAACACCGAGCTGAGAGCTTCATACGAGACGCAGCCTGTGTTAGAGGGACAGTGTCCTCGCAGCTGAAGTCAGTGGATCCTGTTATTTCATGCATATGGATGAAAGAATGAAGGAGAGTCGGAGAGAAACGTCCTGATAAAGTGTCTGTCTGAGTTTCCTGTTCTTTACTGGAAATGCCACGTTGCTCTGCAGCTGCTCTGTACAAACACAGCTCCCTTCACACGTCTGTCTCCACGATAACGACGTGGTCTGACTGACAGGGTGGCTGCTGGGAGATATAGAGCTGAGAGAAGGCAGTGTGATGCACAGGGGAGAGTTCAGGTCTCCATGAGTGAATATTTTGACGGGATGTTTCAGGGAATCGAGAGCAGAACAAAGTGTTCCTGCTGAGAGATGCAGTTGGTCTGAGAAACCTGTGGATCAGTCGTCACCTGCGTCTCTCGGCAGGCTGATATCAACAATGTGAACATGATGAAACACAGAAGTCAAGGTTTTAAAACCTTAATATCATCAAACAATCACCGAATATCTGACTGTCCCTGAGTTCCACTTCCTGTTTGAGGCAGTGAACTGTAGATTCTTCTTCTGTGATGAAGAGTCTGAGGTTTGTTCCTCGTCCAGGTTCTTCCTCAGTGTTTCTTCTTTGTTAAAGCAGATGCTGCATTTTTTAAAAAGCAGAAACTAATTTAAGACTCACCAGCTCAAAGTTCTGCACCTGGTTCTTCTGCAGCAGAGTCATAGAACTGATCATATCACTTAGTTGTATTACGCAGGAATATATATGAAAACATATTCATCCTTCATAATGGATCACAGGGAAAATATTCAAACTCTTTGCTGCAGAAAGTTTCAGTTCAGAATACCTTCACAACTTACTGGACCATTATATTACATTATATTATATTATATTATATCATAATGTTTGTGATCAATCTCCAGCAGCTCACAGGATGTTTGTGCTTTGAATGTTGGCTGATATTTATACGTTACATTAACATGACTGAAGAGACACTGCAGCACATGAGCAGAGAAACTCCACAACACAGAGACAGAGGACTAAAGTCTACTATCTTATAAAAGTCTGAGGATGATTCATCAAAAGTTTATTTCAGTGTGTCAGTAACAGCTGTTTTTAAAACAACAGAGACACAAACACATTAGAAAGTGAAGTGTCTGACACACTGAGACGTACAGTCAGAGGTAATTACCCAGAGAGCACTTCTCCTGACCTCAGGACATCAAAGAGCCACATGCTGAAAGAGTCATGGAAATATAAGTGTTCATAAATCAGATTTTTGTGTGTTTGTTTGTTGGTCTGAGGCTGATGACGGTGGTTCAGTCCCCAGGGAGGAGACTGAACCTGTTTAGCATCGAGTCGTCAGTAAATCTTTCGCACATTAGCTTCATGGCAGAAACATGAGGAGCAGGACGCTGACTCGTCTCTGCTGCTCTCAGACTGTGGGACAGAGGACGAGGTTTGACTCAGGTAACCAGGTGTTTGTTTGACATGTGACACGTCAGCGTCTCGTCAACGTGTTGTCAGCGTGGCTGAGAGATGCAGCCATCTTGTTCTGGTCACGTGTTCCATGGATCGTACAGGAAAACATCACATGACTGTTGAGTGCGTGAGCTCAGGTGATCGTTGTTTATAAGTTATAGGGAGATATTTCACAATCAGTCTGGACTTGCATGATAGAGTGTGATGGAGCGTGAACTCTGGGTTCTGGTCTTTGTGGACCAGGTCTGACCTCGGCTTTCTTCTCTGTTTTGAATTGTGTCCTGAGATTTCTACTGTGACACCAGCTTCTCTGCGGTGATCCATCATTCATCTTATGTGGTCTCATCGGACGGAGAAGCGGCCTGACGGCGGCCATCTTTATATTTATTTATGAGGTTGGAACAGGTGTCTGTAACTAAAGGATGGATGATGTTACATCATCGTTTACTCTTGTGTTGTCCTGGTTGTTGTTTGATTTAAAAGATAAATATATATAATGTGTATATGTATATTTGTACAGTATATTATACTGTATTATATTATAATATACATATGACTTGTAACAGTGGAGTGTAGATCTAGAGGATGTAGCAGCTAACTGAACCTGACTCATTCTGATCAGGGTTTCCTCTCTCATAACTTCATAACTGTCAACATTAATAATTGTATTTCAGTGTGTGTGTGTGTGTGTGTGTGTGTGTGTGTGTGTGTGTGTGTGTTCACAGGAAGCCTTTGTACTGAGCAGATATTACTGCTGCACTGTTACACTGAACCAGCGGAGCAATTGTTTGGAGGCTGTAGATGTGGGATGTTTAGAGGGAACAGGAAGTCGTCGGCTTCACACAAACTTAGAGAAACTCTCGTCTGCAGCAACAGTCACATCACAGGGTTGACTCTCTGTCTCTGTTCGTGTCCACAGCTGCACAGGTTGTGTGTGAGTCTCTGCAGACAGGACAGAACGAGCAGAGACGGCAAACAGCTGCTGACTGATGTCACGTCTGCATGTCAGAGGTCACACTGTGGATTTGTTTACAAGCACAATAGACACGAGAGTGTGTGTCACTGTGATACGGGCTGAAAGTGAGTCTTTACATACCAGAGGCTTTCTGTGGGAGTCAAGTGTATCTGCTTTAATGTAAAGGATTAGAGCCTCTGCTGTAAAAGGAGGGTTTAAACCATTATGTGTGCGTGCGTGTGTGTGTGTGTGTGTGTGTGTTTGTGTGTGTGTGTGTTTTTCTGCTCTGTTCTACTTTGACGAGTGTCCAGACCTCAGGGGTAGAACGGCTTTAAAAGACAAACAGAGCGGAGAAATCAGCTGTAAGCCTGTGTGTGTGTGTGTGTGTGTGTGTGTGTGTGTGTGTGCAGGCTTGTGTGTGCGTGTGTGTGTGTGTGTGTGTGTGTGTGTGTGTGTGTGTTGTAATGATGCGTACGCAGTGTTGTTATTATGATGTTTAATATACGGCCTCCCTCTCTTGGTCGTCCCTTCGCTCGTTGACTGGTCAGTGTGTTGGGCGTGTGACTCTGTTCTTACCTTCCTCTCTCTCTGGGAGCTGCTGTCATTATTTTTAGGGACGCTCCTTCTGGCTGCGTTCACAACTTCAAACGTTGTGTGTGTGTTTTAAACGTGTGTTCGGCGGTCACTGTGCTGATTTGTTCTCTGACCTGAGGCCGACCTGCGCAGCTGAAAACATTTGAAAATCCGACGTGCTCCTCGTGTCTGATCGGGGCTGATGGAGGACGGCGGACGGCGAGGGGAGGCGGGAGGAGGCCAGACAAAGGGATGTGACAACACGGTGTGAAATGGGATTTAAACCCATGTGATTGTGCACAGACTGAGAACTAACGGGCTGAAGGCACCATGACACAGTGTGGTGTGTTTCAGACCGGCGGCTCTCGGCTTTTGTTCTGTGTAAATCCAATTTGAGTGTTTTTGGTCTCTGCATGCTGGATGTAACGCGTCTCATTTAATCCCCATTCCTCTCAGCAGCAGGACTGAATACTCAATGAGACTCCTCACCTCGGACGAGTCAGTGAAACACAGACTCTGGGAGGGACTTGAACCTCTGAGCGAGGGACAAAGAGCCAGAGGACGCGCTCCGTGATCCAGTTTCAAATCACATTCATCTCAATGCTGAAACATCGACATCAGCACAGACAGAACACTGATCAGCAGGAGTTCTCAGAGCTGCACCTCGTCAATCACTGACTATATTCTGCATTCAAACAGCTTTTACAGCTGATCTCAGACCAGCTGCAGATACTCCTCCACTCAGACACACCTGAGTTTACAGGCTTTGTTTCACTCGCTCCTGGACGCCTGTGGGATCAGGATTATGTTACTGGATCCTGTGGACATGTAGGACATACAGGACATACAGGATATACAGGACATATAGGACATATAGGACATACAGGACATATAGGACATACAGGACATATAGGACATATAGGACACATAGGACATACAGGACATATAGGACATACAGGACATACAGGACATATAGGACACATAGGACATACAGGACATATAGGACATACAGGACATATAGGACATATAGGACATACAGGACATATAGGACACATAAGACATATAGGACATACAGGACATACAGGACATATAGGACACATAAGACATATAGGACATATAGGACATACAGGACATACAGGACATATAGGACACATAAGACATATAGGACATACAGGACATATAACCTGAGCCTGAAGCAGAGACATAAACATCTGTCCTGAGGCTTTTATCAGTTTCTGACTGCGTTTCTTCCACCACACCTCTCACCTGTAGACTCAGTCACCTTCGTGTCGAAAAGGCCTGAAGATGTAACTATGACAAAGATTTATTATGATGATTATTATTATTATTATCATCATCATTATTATTATTTATAAAACCAGTTCATCTTTGAAGTTAAAGCTCATGTGAACTTTTCTTCTCGCTGGAGCAGAATCTCCAAACCTGACTGTTTCTTTAAAGTCCAGCATTAGTGCTTAGTGACCTCCTCCTCCTCCTCCTCCTCCTCCTAATAATGTTTCTGGGCTGTTTTCAGCTCCAGCTGTGGGCTTCTATTGTGCACTACTTTGCAGACTATTTCCGTCTGGATTTCCAGGAAGCGAGCTCTGGATGCTCTGACATTCAAGAAGCTTTGAGTGTGCTATTAGTCAGGCTACCTGCTGCAGAGAGATAGCACTGAACTCCCTCAACCCTTTGAAACGCCAGGGACCGTGTTCCCACAAAGCGCCGATCGGAGGCCGGCCTCTCTCTCATGCCATATTGATGTTCGCTCATACACGGGACCTGATTCCAGATCAGTGTGTTTATTCTGAGAGGCTTTACGAATGCCAGCGCCACGCTCTCCTCCCTCTTTGAAGGGAAACGTTGGCTGGAAGCCCACAGGAGCTGTGAAAGTGTCTGCCAGTTGTTATTTAGGAAAAGCTTTGTTTTCCCGTGGAGCTAAAGACGCTAAAATAACCTTCCATTTGTGTGTTTTTGAGTGTGGAGGTTATTAATGATTTAATATTTTCATATACGCTGCAGTGGACTGGCAGGGAGAGAGGTGATGCATTAGTTATAACGTCTTGGCTTATTGGAAAAGTTACGGACAAGTTCACCTTTACTCACCTTTAATTCATAATTCACAAACCTCCACGGCTCTGAGGTCCCACCTGAGTCTCACATTCACAGTGACCTGACGCCTCAGAGACCCAGCAATAATAATAATGATAATAATGATAATGATAATGATGATAAACGTTATTTGTGGAGCACCTTTCATACCACATACAGTACTTTACAACAGAAAAATGAGCTGCACCACGTGCTGCACATGATATAAAACAAACATAAAAACATTCATGTGAAATGAAAAACATTGAAAATATTAAATGAGATGGAATAATAATAAAATAATAACGTTGAGAAAATAAATGAAAGAAATAAATGATTAAAATAAGTTAAAACTGATTACATAGACATCAAACATCAATTTAACAGCATTTAAAAGAAGTGCTGAGCAGAATTTCCGATGAAAGGATAAGAGAGAAGTTTCTATCTTTCAGCTGCTGCTCTGATCTCTGTAACTGACTGAAGCTTCCTGCGTCTCCAGTTACTGGAAGCTTCAACAAAGCAGCAGCAGATGATCTCAGTGCTCCTGCAGGTCTGGGGGTGTGGCTCCTCAGGGGGAGGAGCTTCAGTCTGAATGTAACAGGAAGTCAGTGTGTGTTGGTCCTTTTCCATCACATATACATTTCCTGGCCCTTCAGTCAGCTGATCCTGGTTTAAATATAATCATACTGAATCATTGCTTCCATTGATAAATGATTTGAGTAGTTTGATATAAGTACAGGTGTGTGCAGGTGTCACTGACTGGTGTTTACTTGTTGTTTCTGAAGGACATTATATTATATCCTATTATAGACTGTTATCAGTTGTATCAATAGAAAACAAGATACTTTCCACTTAAATTGTGCTTTAAAGTAAAACTGGAAGGAATCCCTGAAAACTAAAGTGTAATTTTCATCTGTTGGGATAAAACCATGTTCTCCTGATCACAGCAGGAAACATTATAATTAGACAAAGTGTTGACACCAGTTTTTGTGAGTCTCCCATGTTTAAGGACAATCCTCAGTCGACCGTCGGTCAAACGAGCTGCAGACGTCGTCGCTGTGACTCCGTGTTTTCACACAGCTGTAATTATCACGTCAGGACTCGAATCTGTGTGAAATTAGTATCTGAGTCCGGAGGAGGAGGAGGAAGAGGAGGAGGAGATGGAGGAGGAGGAGGAAGAGGAGGAGGAAGAGGAGGAGGAGGAGGAGATGGAGGAGGAGGAGGAGATGGAGGAAGAGGAGGAGGAAGAGGAGGAGATCGAGGGGGAGGAGGAAGAGGAAGAGGAGGAGGAGGAGGAAGAGGAGGAGGAGGAGGATTAGTCACTGACCTGGTCTGACAGTGAGTCGACTGAGCTGCTGCTCTTCATCGTGTTAATGGCTTTTTAGCTTGAATTGTTGTTTTTCTTCTGTGGGCGGATGAGAATCAGGTGGCCAAATCAGCTGGGCTGTGTGTGTGTGTGTGTGTGTGTGTGTGTGTGTGTGTGTGTGTGTGTGTGAGTGAAATCACAGTGACGTTAGAAACAGACGTGAGGACACTTTATATTTCAGCCTGTTTGGTTGAGTTGTTAAATCTCTGTGTGAATCTCGTCCCCTGTGGGACACCGGGG
>NW_019521789.1:1435-5210 GCF_002814215.2 Seriola lalandi dorsalis | reverse complement strand
TCTACTCTTCAGACAGATCAGCTGTGACACAGATTCACTGTTGATCAGTCGAATCATGTGGAATAAAGCAGCCGTCCTCAGGATGAGTCCTGAGCTCCATCAAACCTGTCGGGACATTTTTATTTGACTTCAAGTCAAAGTCCAGAGGAAGCCAGAGAAACTGTAGAGCAGAGAGAAAGAGGCTCAACTCAACATACATGGACTCAGAGAGGAAGTCTAGTGAAGCTACAGCTGTTGTATAGTTTTGCTTTAAGGAGCCACTTTGTGGCTTCATCTGATCTGGTGTCAGATTTGTTTGAGTCTGAAAACAGATGTTTCATGATACAAAACATCTGTAGAAGCAAATAAGCTGAATTTCCTGCTTAGGTCACAAAACACAGCTGACAACAGCTGGTTTCATCACTGAGATCTCTTCTCGTCAATATGACACAGTGAGTCATAACGAGACACTGAAGTCATCAAGAGGAAACTCCTCTGTTGTTGTTGAAGTCAAAGATCTTCTGTACAGATCTGTCATCAGCTGTGACACAGAAAATGTTTCAGCTCTTCCTCCTCTATCAGACAGTGTGTGTGTCTGTAGCAGGTCTCTACATACCTGAGAGTGTCCAGTCTCCAGTCTGGATCCTCCAGTCCAGCAGACAGCAGCTTCAGCCCTGAGTCTCCTGGATGATTGTAGCTCAGGTCCAGCTCTCTCAGGTGGGAGGGGTTGGAGCTCAGAGCTGAGGCCAGAGAAGCACAGCCTTCCTCTGTGACCAGACATCCTGACAGACTGAACACACAAAACAACACACAGGAACCCTCTGTCAACACTTGGTGCTCTGTTAAACCCTCATTAGATAAACAGGTTGATGAATCCTGACCTGAGAGTTTCCAGTGTACAGAGTGGATTCTTCAGTCCAGCAGACAGCATCTTGACCCCTGAATCCTGCAGGTCATTGTTACTCAGGTCCAGGTGTCTCAGACTAGAGGACTGGGAGCTGAGGACTGAGGACAGAGCTTCACAGCTTCTCTCTGAGAGGTTACAGCCACTCAGACTGAAGAGATGATCATGAGGAATTAAAGAAGAAAGGAAGTTATTTTCTCTCCTGTTAAAAAGACAGAAGTGTCTTTACATAAGGATGAATAAATCCAACTCTCTCTACTAGGGCTGAAACGATTCTTCAAGAAAATCAATTAACTCGATTAATAAAATTCATCAAGGCAAATTCTTTGCATCAAAGCTTTGTTTAATCCATATGAGAACCCAGTAGTCAACTTGTTCAGAAACTGTTTAACGTTTGGGATCATTTCAAGCTAAAAAAAAACAGACAACTCCTCAATTGTAAAATGGAGCTGGCCTACCACAATAGCACGACGACAATGCTTCAGCACCAAACTAGAAAGCATCCAGTCTATGCCTCCACATCAGAGAGCGGACCTGACATAAGGTGAAGTTAACGACGTTTGGTAGTCATGCTCATTAATGCTAATAACAAATGCACATTGGTTTTACGTAATGTCTAATTAAGAACCTGTGGTGGCTAGTTATGATGTACCTGTGTTAGTTAAGTTTTGCTCAACGTGCCCCTCTCTCCCCCTCTCATATACGCACCTCATAAGTCCTGATTTCTTCCCACTCCATTTCAGATGTGGTTGACATTGCATTGCATCATGTTTTCTAAAAGGTTTTTCTTTCTTTCACACATTCGAAATAAAATGATCAAATAAAAAAAATGAAAATAAAATAATGACACCCTACAAAACAAAATATAAGCAAAACAAAATAATATTTGACTGCAGTATGTAGCATCAGCAGGTGTAGGGCAATCCTTCAGCATAGTTAATTAAAGTACATTAGCCGGTCTTATGAATTTACAGTATGATATTTAAAGCCTAGTAATAAATATCAATATAATTTCTCAAATTTTTCAGTAAATCACAGCGTCATATTGACAGTTTTGTACGGACGGCAGCACCATGTTCGGTTGAGCAAGCAGCTGATTTATCAGACAGCCTTTTGAACATGATTGTAACAGACATGCGCCCACTGTCCATGGAGGATGAAGGATTTCAGAAGATGATTTCCACTTTCAGTCCCAGGTACACGCTTCCTTCAAGAATCTACTTCACAAAAATGATGGAGGAAAGGTTTGAGGAAATCAAAGGAACGCTGAATAACATTCTTAAGGAGACTGACAGCATTGCACTCACAACTGACATTTGGATGAGTGTTGCTACTGAGGCGTATCTTGGGTGATGTGTCACTTTCTTGGGGAGGATTGGGAGATGGAGTCCCACAGCCTGACAATGATGCCACTTGAGGAGACACACGGCTCCTAATATTGGGTGGCTTGAGGATGTTATAGCCAAATTTGACATTCCACCAGAAAAAAATTAAAGCTGTTGTTCACGACAACGGTGCCAATGTCACAGAAGCAATGAATATTTTGGCAGAAAAGCATGAATGGGCATCAGTGTAATGTGCAGGCCACAGCCTGAACTTGGTTGTGCAAAGCGCTCTGAAGAATCACCAAGCTATTTCCAAGTGTGTGGCTGCTGCAAGATGTCTAGTTGAGCACTTTAAGAAGAGTGAGCTGGCCATCACCAAACTAAAGGCTAAGCAGCAGCAGCAAATGGGCACGCTGCAGCACATGCTGGTTCAAGACGTGAGTACTCGCTGGAACAGCACTTATCACGTGTTATTCAGGCTGCTGGAACAAAGATGGCCAGCAACTGCTGCACTCTCAGATGCAGCAGTGACTCAAAGAGGAAAACACCACTACCTTGACCTCAAGCCTGAATAGTAGAACCTCAGTGAGGAGCTGAGCCAGGCCCTTGAAATATTTGAAGGAGCTGTGGTCTTTCTCAGTGGACAACAATATGTTACACTCTCGGCACTTCCACAGCTAGTGCAAAGCCTGAAGAAGTCCATAGAGTTCAGCTTTTTAGATTGCACCAGTAAAGTCATTCCAGGCGCATATGGTAGGACAGATCACAGAGAGATGGCAAGGACTATCAGTGTCTCAACCTGAATCTCCAAACACAAAACTTAAGTTCTTGCCTTCAAGCATTCAAGGTCCAAACCACAGTACAAGCCATGGCACTTGCTGGCAAAAAGGAAGAATCACAGCCCAACAAAAGTGAAAATGGAGCCTCCAGTACAGCAAAAGACAATCCAATCACATGTCAAGGGTGTAACATCATTTCTCAACAACATCCTCAGATCATCATCAGACTCCAGCCCTAGTTTTTTTATGTATTTGTTTTTGCATTTCAGAAAACGTCTTCTTTAAAATTGAGAATCTAATATGGCAATTAAATGCACTAAATGGTTTAGTTTTGACAGATAATACTGTATGTAATGTGAGCAATAAAAATTTATAGTTTTTTTCAAAGGAAACCAATTAGTTGTCCATTTTAAGAGACCTGTTCTTTTCTCTTGTTTATATTTTCTATTGCTCTCTACAAAAGTAGTTCTGATCCTATTACTTGATTAATCAATAAAATAATCAGTAGATTACTCAATTGCTAAAATTACTCTCTACCCTTACAGAGCTTTGTTAGAGACTTTGACCACTGGAAGCAGCTTCAGAAGAGCCTCCTCTGAAGCAGAGTATTTCTTCAGGTCAAACACGTCCAGATCTTCTTCTGAGGACAGTAAGATGAAGACCAGAGCTGACCATTGAGCAGGAGACAGTTTATCTGTGGAGAGACGTCCTGATCTCAGGGACTGTTGGATCTGCTTCACTAGAGAACGATCATTCAGTTCATTCAGACAGTGGAACAGGTTGATGCT
>NW_019521789.1:0-387 GCF_002814215.2 Seriola lalandi dorsalis | reverse complement strand
GTGATGAACAAGTTCCACCAAGCTGAACTTTCTCTCTTTCAGCACATTCAGCTCTCTGAAGGTGAATGGAAATGTGAACTGTATGTCCTGGTTGTCTTTGTCTTCAGCCCAGTCCAGAGTGAACTTCTGTGTTAAGACTGTTTTCCCAATGCCAGCCACTCCCTTTGTCATCACTGTTCTGATTGGTCCGTCTCCTCCAGGTGAGGCTTTAAAGATGTCTTCTTGTCTGATGGTTGTTTCTGGTCTGTCTGGTTTCCTGGATGCTGTTTCAATCTGTCTGACCTCATGTTGATCATTGACCTCTCCAGTCCCTCCCTCTGTGATGTAGAGCTCTGTGTAGATCTGGTTCAGAAGGGTTGGGTTTCCTGCTTTAGCGATCCCCTCAAA
>NW_019521788.1:0-1105 GCF_002814215.2 Seriola lalandi dorsalis | reverse complement strand
AGTATAGTAAGGCATGAAAAGTCATAGTATAGTAAGGCATGAAAAGATAGTAAGGCATGAAAAGTCATAAAAACGTCTTAGTATAGTAAGGCATGAATAGATAGTAAGTCATAAATGTATCATAATATCATAGGCAAGAAGTCATAAAAACGTCTTAGTATAGTAAGGCATGAAAAAATAGTAAGGCATGAAAAGTCATAAAAATGTCATAGTATAGTAAGGCATAAAAATGTCATAGTATAGTAAGGCATGAAAAGTCATAAAAACGTCAAAGTATGGTAAGTCATGAAAAGTCATAAAATGTCATAGTATAGTAAGGCATAAATATATCATAGTATAATAAGGCATAAAAATGTCATAGTATAGTAAGTCATAAAAATGTCATAGTATAGTAAGGCATAAAAATGTCATAGTATAGTAAGGCATGAAAAGTCATAAAAACGTCATAGTATGGTAAGTCATGAAAAGTCATAAAATGTCATAGTATAGTAAGTCATAAATATATCATAGTATAGTAAGGCATGAAAAGTAAAAAAAAATGTCATAGTATAGTAAGGCATAAAAATGTCATAGTATAGTAAGGCATGAAAAATCATAAAAATGTCATAGTAGAGTAAGGCATAAAAATGTCATAGTATAGTAAGACAGGAAAAGTCATAAAAATGTCATAGTATAATAAGGCATGAAAAGTCATAAATATGTCATAGTATAATAAGTCATAAAAATGTCATAGTATAGTAAGGCATGAAAAGTCATAAAAACGTCATAGTATAGTAAGGCATGAAAAGTCATAAAAATGTCATAGTATAGTAAGGCATGAAAAGTCATAAAAATGTCATAGTATAGTAAGGCATAAAAATGTCATAGTATAGTAAGTCATAAAAATGTCTTAGTATAATAAGGCATGAAAAGTCATAAAAACGTCATAGTATAGTAAGGCATGAAAAGTCATAAAAACGTCATAGTATAGTAAGGCATGAAAAGTCATAAAAATGTCATAGTATAGTAAGGCATAAAAATGTCATAGTATAGTAAGTCATAAAAATGTCTTAGTATAATAAGGCATGAAAAGTCATAAAAACGTCATAGTATAGTAAGGCATGAA
>NW_019521787.1:12184-13056 GCF_002814215.2 Seriola lalandi dorsalis | reverse complement strand
GTCGACACTATTGACTTTGACACAGGAGATCGGGGGTTCAATTCCCGGATATATGAACCAGTGAGACCACAAATGGCTCGGATGTCGCCCAGGTTAATAAGCTCTGAGTCAGGTGTTGGTTGAGAAATGAGCTACTGGAACAAAACATAGTTAACCCCAGAGAGAAGCTACATGATGTGGGATATATGGATGATCTGAAAGCCAACATCCAGGCTGACAGAGAAACAGCTCCTAGACCAGTGTTCCCACATCCACAACATGCTACGGCAAGAGGAGCCAGGACGACAGGTCAGAGAGGGAGATCATCAAGTCTCTCCTCTCAACAATATCCAATATCATCCAAACAAACAAAAGCCTGTGACAAGAGCCATGTGAGAAGAATAACAATTAGTACCTACCTAAGTCGCTGTGCGCAGACACATGTCTGACACACTCTGGTGCGTCTTGAGGCGGAAGGGTGGGTGGTTGGAACCGCAACCGCAGAGATTAGACGGAATGTTACTTTCAAAGAAGTTTAGAAGTGTTGGTTTGAAATTTGTCTCGGTTTTAAAATCGATTTTAGAATTTGTAAATGCAGCGCAACCCACAGTATCCCACAAAGGCTCCGACCCTGTTTTCTTCTGCCGTGAGTGTATCTCGGATATCCGTGTGACAGTGCAGTGCATCGTGTTTGGCAGGTCAAAGTTCAGCCAGGTAAAGCAGGAAGTGGCGAGTGGAAGCAGCATTTTAAAATCCATTCATTCTAATGGAATCACAACAACCAGTTGATTCGCCGGTGATAATAATAATAATAATAATACATTTTATTTAAAGGCGCCTTTCTTGGCACTCAAGGACACCGTACACAGTTACACAAATTGAGATTAAAAACA
>NW_019521787.1:3111-11599 GCF_002814215.2 Seriola lalandi dorsalis | reverse complement strand
AACTGTGCAGCCTGTGACAAAAGTGCATGAGTGCATCTTTCTTTGAATGCATGGGCTGCACATTCACACTGACTGTGTTACTTCACATCAGGCTCCTTTAAAACATCTATAATACTGAACTGCAGGCAAGAATTCATGAGGTAAACTCGGACATCAGCACCATCCAAACCCCACCCACTTTGCAGCGCACACACACTCCACCTCCACATCATGAGGAAGATTTTAAAGTGCACAGTGTAAGTGCATTCAGGGCGTCTTTTTTGCTACGGCAGAATAAAACAGTGGCTGCTGCAGCTTCGTGGTTCGGAGGGTTTTACCTTAGTGTTTTGGGCGAGACACACTGTGGAGGATTTAGCAGGTAGTAAGAAAGAGCGTCTCTCTGCAGTGTGTCTCGGACATCCATGTGACAATGTAGTGCAACCCACAGTGTCCCATAAACAAGGCTCCGACCCTCTGAGGCTGTATTCTCATCTTACAGTCGACTCAAACATCTCAAGCACAATTTCCAGCAATATTTACCTGAAACGTTTAAGCTCCAAATATCTGGATCCAACGTTTCCTACTGTTTTTTTTTTCTGAAAGTGGCGAGTGGAAGCAGCATTTTAAAATCCATTCATCCTAATGAAATCACAATAATTAGATTAGATTAGAGATTAGATGACTCGTAGGTAAAAACCATTCAAGCTTCTTCACATCTACTTGTTAGAACAGCAGTTGTGAGAAGTGAATCCGACCACAGACGCACTTCTCTGCTATCTAGCAAATGTTCTTTATCAACATAACAAAGAAATAATTACAGCAAACCGTTCACTGACAATAGTAATACTGGTCTAGAAACTAAACCATGAATAATGTTTTCATGGTCATATTCAGGACGCTGTGCAGTCAGTCTGAGTCTTCCCTTTAAAAAAATAAAATAAAATAAAAACTCTGAAGACGCCCTGGTAAGTGGAAGTGGATGGAGGAATGTATGTGCACTGCTCGGTGGGACAGCTTTAGGGGAGTTGGAAAACAGACGAGATGCCACAATAATAGCAGCTTATTTACAGAAAGAGGTAAATTACAGTAATAGAATAATATATAGTACATGTAAACAACGTTAAAAAATCCAACAACGGATTGAAAGTGCTGCAAGTACAGACGATGTAAACACACCGAGACTTACAAAGAGCCCAACCCGTCCCCGGCTCTCTGGCTGTGCCGGCTCATTTGGCACAGTTTGTTCGCTGGTTGCTGCAAAGAGATTAAACAAATACAGAAAATTAGACTGTAAATGAATGTTAGGGACTAGCTGGTGAACAAGTGGAGCATTAAGAGCCAAATACTTTGTCAGGAGTTGGTGGAAAAGCTAATTTTACTCAGTGTCTGCTGGACACGTTTGTGCTTCTTCTGGCCCTGTATACACCTGCTTCCACGGGCCAAGTCCGGCCCATATACGGCATGACTGTCAGATGCCATATCCACATCTGGACCACTTCCTCATCACACACACACAGAAAATCTTCCAGCTGTTAGTCAACATCGAAGAATAACAGCTGGAAACTACCCAGATGTGGAAGTGTATGGGCCAGACTCGGGCCGTGTGACCGGGTCGGATACTGGGCCAAAGGTTTCACTCTGATATCACATCATAAAACAGTGAGAACCACTTAAGGGTCGTTTTCAGTTTCTGATATTTCGTGAATCTGAACATCCAGATCATCTAGCGACAGGAAGTGGACTTTCAAAGTAAGGTACGTTAGCTGGTAGACAGCTTCAAGATTTTTCTCTCTCCCAATGTCAAGTTTTAAGCCCCACCCACCCGACCTCACCTGGAAAACATTCCTCCTCTTGTTTATAAATTGCCAAAACAAGTTGTGTAAAATAATTATGAGTTAAATGTACAAGTGGTATTTTTAATTTCACTACATAAGTCATCACGATAAAACCACAGAGGTTGGACAACTCAACCCGGGGCTGCTGGGTACTATCTCTAGAATAACACACGAGCCAGTGATGTCATCTTACCTGTAACATTGAGGTCACATGTTTTGTAGGTGTTATATGTGCCAACGACAAGAATACTCCTATAGCTTCCCGTGTCGTTGAGCCTCACATCAGTAAAGAGACAGTCGACCTGTCCTCTCCGCCCGAGCTCCGGGTCACAGCGAACTCGTCCTTTGTAGCGTTCATCTGGATACACCTCAGTTCCTGTTTCACTGTCATACCGGTAAATACTCCTCCCTGACCTCACAATGTCTATGTAGAGGGAGTCGGTGTGCGTGCTGGCTCCGATGGGGAGGAGCCACGTCAGTGTGATGTTACTGTGCTCCTCTGCCTGGTAGACGTCCTGAGTTACACTGGCAGTGAATGGAGTCTGACCTGCAGCGGAAACACAGACGCTCCAGAACTGAACCACAACAAAAAGGCAGAACGATCACACACAGAGACGCCTGAACGCTCCGTGTGATCGTCTGCAACACTCTAGTTCAGAGGGGCTTATTGTGCAATATGCTCCAGTAAAAACTAATAAATGCATTCTCCAAAAATCCTACTTTTATCAAATATTTCTGTTGACGTGAAGCATTAATGGACCTTATTAGTGCAGCTTAGGCCCTGTGTCACTGAAAGATCATGTGTTTTAATTTCACTGTCCACATTTATGTCACAATGTGAAGTTTGGAGCTCAACATTCATTAAAATATCACATTAATTACATTTATCACTGTGTCTTACTTCCATCTCTGTCAGTTTCTCCTCCGCCCCTCTTTACCACCCGTGTACAAATCAGCCTCCAAACTTATTAACTACTTATAAACACAATTACACCCTCTTGTGACTTCTGCATATTGAAATCTTAGTTTTTAGATATTAGGAGCCTTGATAAATCTACTCACCCACAGTCAGACACAAGACTGTGGCAGCCAGCAACAGCGAGAAGCCAGCTGCCCGGTCCGACATCCTCCGGTGGGACGTCCTAAAGTGTGAAGCCGGAGAAGATGACGAGCATTTAATCAGAGCATCACTCACAGTGTGTGGGGTCTATTTTTATTCTGTCTCTTAAATACAGCATTGTTTACAACATAAGAAAATGGCGGCAGGATTTTTAAAATTAGTTTCAGTTTCATTATGACTGTTTTGCTCTCGCACTGCTTTCAGGGGCTGCACGTGCGTTACAAAGTTATTGCAAATAAGAGTTAATAAGAGTCAGCAGGAAACCGGGTTTTTCTTGCAGAAATTGTGAAGTTGAACCACACTGTTGCGTTTAGGGTAAAAATAAATCACAATTGCCAAAGCAGCAACATGTAATATCGAGCCGAAGAGTCGGAGTTTACTCGTCACTTTATGAACTTCATGAAAGTTTCTGAGCGTTTGTAAAGAAACGCGGAGCGTCGTTACCTCTGCTCCTCAGCGGCGGGAGAAGAAGAGGAACCAAACCACCGTGTCTCTGTCTCTGTCCTCGGACATTAAATAAACGTGTCCACGGTCCACGGTGATTCCCGCTGCGCAACCAGCGGGAATCATTACACATCCATGAACTCAGCGCTGCAGCTTCCGGATCTTGCTGTTTCTGTTCTCCGTGTTCACGAGGAAGATTTTATCTTAAAAGAGGGGCGTGGAAACGTCACGTGACCGACAACAGTCACAACAATAATTGCTGAGCACAACATGTTTAACAGGACTTCTTGTTTTCTAGTACATTTGGGTTAAATGACTTCATTTTTCAGGCAATATCTTTTATTTAAAGGTAATATTGTCCTTAAACAAAAACAGCTAAACAAGAACAGTCAGAAAAAAAATCAGTCAGACAAGACAGTAAAGCAGCATTAGAGGGTTAGCAAATCTGCCTAAAACCTGGATTTAAAAAAGAAACTATAAACTGCTCTATTCTCCTCTGCCTTCTTCTAATCTTTTAATCTTACACTCAACATCAAAATCAATAAAAACACACAGGAAGCCCAAAGAGTGGTGTGTAGTGTTTATTCATTTATTTACCCCCCCCCCCCACAGACACACTTCTTAATGAATCAATCAATGAAATAATTCAGCAGTAACAGTTTGATTTGAAAGGATCATTGAATTATGACATTAATCTGATTTATTAACAGAACATCTGCTTCGTCACTGTGTCAATGTTGCTGTTTTCATTCTCCACCAGTGCAGACGACTCGTTTCCTCTTTGATCACAATAATTCTGCTTTATTTTGACCCACACCTTCTCATTTACACCGTTACTGGAGACCCTACTCTGAAATCAGGAAGTAGTCTTCCGGTCTGAGTAATAACCAAAGCCATGACAGGAAATTACTGAGTTTGTGACTCATTTTTAAATCTTACATCTTCAGTATGAGCCGTTGCGGTTTAGGGGGGAGACGGACTAACTTGTTGTCAGCTGTGGTCTGTCCATTGAATTTCTTGAAAGCGACAAAACTGCAGAATATTCATCCTTTCATCTCTGTCTTCATGTGCTTACACCTCGTTGTAACTTATAAACCCTCAGTAACTTCATTTTATCGTAACGTGGCATCACAGATAGTAAATAGATTACATCTCCTAGCTAATGAGTTTTCTCAAGGAGGAAGTAATTTATTACTTTTAAGGAAAGTAAAGAGTAATGTGTCTGTTTTCTTCCTGTTACAGCCTCAAAGATGATTAAGAAGTTTTTAATTAACTGTGTGTGTCTGTGGATTTCTAGCTTTTCTCCTTCTCTGTGGACATCCTCCCATCATGCCATGCTTCCCTGGTGTTCCTCAGGGCCTTGGTTCTTTTGGGGTCCACCACCACGTAGTCCACACGTGTGCGCTCACCCCGTGGCGCTCGCTCCTCGCCACCTCCGGCCTGCTTGTTGCCGCCGCTTCCACCTTCCGCCGTGCAACGTTTCTGGTTAAACACACGCACACACACTTGTGTATTGATCCATCCAAAGAATTTCAAAATAAAACTGTGGAAAAAAGATGTGATGCAGCCGATGACGAGGCAGATATACTTTCTTATCAATATATTGTACAAATTATAAATGTATAAAATATATAAATATAAAATATAAAGTATAAAAATATAAAATAAAACATGAGAGGGAATTAGTGAAGCAACTATACAACAGATGAAGAGTGTCCACAGGTATGTGAAGAGACAGTGGTGTCTTGGCGCCCTCTAATGGCTAACCTCCACATTTAACATCAAATATTGGACAATGATAAGAAAATAATCCATAGAAACAAACAGGACTAAGGCAGAGAGAGAAAGAGAGAGCGGGGTTACCTGTCTTGTTGGTGTCGATTGCCCGGTGTGGAGATCCAGGTCCAGGTATTCCACCTGTTTATCGCCTCTGGCTCGCCGTAGCAACGGGCTGCTGACTCCGCCCTCTGAAGCCCGGTGCAGCATAAGCCTAAGAGACTGCACACACACACACACACACACACACACACACACACACTGAGAATTTAGTACATCACAAATAGAAAATAGGAATCAAGGAAATAAAAAAGCAAATAAGGATGGAAGAAAGGGAACATACTAGATTGGAAGAAGGATGTAAGGATGTAAGGAAAGGAAGGAAGGACAGAGAGAAAGAAAACGAGGATAATAAGGATGGAAGAAAAACTGAAGGGAGGAAAAACAAAGAAAAAGAAAGGACATAAAGGATGGAGAGAAGGCAAAGTCTTTTACCGGCTCCCCAGCACTGAAACTGAGGCTGGAGGTCGTCATGGCAACGTAACTGTCGTCCGGATCGTCTGAGTCTGACGACGGGGACGAGCTGTGAGAAGAGCTTGGCCTGACGGACCGACGACTGGACGGACTGACAGACACACACACAGACACAGACACAGACACAGACACACACACACATTTTAGTTAGTATAGTATATTAGTCAAATAATTTATTAGTTGATTGATGGCAACTGTTTTAGTGATCGATTAATACTTTAAGTAAAAGACCCAAACTTTCTGCTTTTCCTCGTCTTAACATTTTGGTAAAGTGACATTTCATGACATCATCACCTTGATCACCAGGAAGTCACAGTCCAAACGATCAATCGAGGGAATAATCGACAGATTATGTTATGATGAGGTCTGAGAAATTCCAATGCACTGAATCATTTTTGTCATTGTAATATAAGTAAGTAAACACTATATAATAACACTAGTAGCAATTAACCAACGATCAATTAAAAATATTATATTTAATAATATAATAATTTCTCAGCAGAAAGCAGGTTTTTACTCTTTAGACTCACAGTTATAAAACTCCCACATGCTTTTACTTTCAAGTTTTTACACTTTTTCCTTCTAGAAAGAGTAATCTCTCTACTTCATCTACTTCAGTACCACATCTAGGTTAGTAGAATTAAATTGCAGTACTCCTTCACCACCACACGGGGGCGGCATAGTGCAACACAGCTCATTGTAACTGCACACACACATTCACACATCAAGCCGCTCTCTGACTGTGTTTTATACATTAAATATTTAAGTGTTGTTGTAAAGTGTTGTTCTGTTGACGCTGCAGTGAACCACTGAAGCGCTACTCCTGTGCCTCACCACTTACTCTCGCGTGAAGGTTCGAGTGACAGGTGAGCGGACAGGGGGCGGGACTTCCTGCCAGTCCTGCTGCACTGGAGCGATGTCGAGGGGAGCTGGTTTCACTGGGGGAGAGAGAGAGAGAGAGAGAGAGAAATATCACTTCTCAGTTTACCACAGAAGTAAAGAAGCTTTATGCCAAAAAAAACAGTCAGTTTCATCTGTGCATTTAGGGGATTTTTACTTTCCAAGCTCTGGATTTTTGGAATAACTTCCCGCTTTAGTCACTTATAAAACACCCCAGATAAAAGCAAGAAAATGGACAGATGGATGGATGGATGGATGGAGTACAAAATGGCTGATATGCTAAGACTCTGTTTGGTAGATCAGGAAAAGATTGGAGGGTTGACATTGACGTCTCACATGTGGTGACAAGTCTTTATCTGCAGGTAAACCATTTGATTTGTTGTTGTTTTTTTGACTCTGTAAGAATTTGGGACCTTTCCTTTCATCTTTTTACCCGTAAAATAAACTAAAACTGTGCAAATTAAGAGAGAATCTGAAACCATAAAAGGCCTATCAGGAGGATGCAGTGTCAGATGGGTAATACAAACCTGTTCCCCCCCACAAGACGAGGCAAACTAAGGCACTAATGAGGGACAAGCAGATGATTGTAGTTGGACAAACACAGGTCCAGGCTCTTACATGAGGTGGGAGTCCTAATCTAACACTATAAAAATACATATAAAACAATAAGTGTCCTCATCTGACTGAAGACATAAGTTAGGTAAATAATAAAAAAAAGACTAATGAGACTTATTATGTTGGCCAATAAAAGCTCTTCACAGGAAGTAAAACCTGAAATGAAGCAGAAGTATTTTGAGTGAAACTTTATTCATATTTAATGTGAAGGTTTCTATAAGCTACAGGTCTATATATGGCGCTGTGTGTTTGAGTGTGTGTGACTGTCATGCCTTTGTACTGCAGCGTTGTTGAGCAAAGTGGAGGCGGGTAAATAATTAAAACTGAGAGAGGCTGAGGGGGAACAAGGAAGACGAGAAATCAGTAACGGACAGAGACACAGAGTGAAGAATGTGGAGATCGACTGTTTCAGGAACAGAAACAGACGCGTTCGCAGACACTTTCTGTGACTTTCTGTGATCGTTTCATTAACCAAAGAGGTTTTATTATCTGAAACCGCAAATAATCAAAGCGTTAAAGTGTTTTTCTGATTGAACAAACAAAGAAAGAATATGTTTTACTGTGTCCGACAGGATCCAGTGAATATTTTGTGTTAGAAAAGTGAGCCAAAAGTATTGATGGAAGACAAGAACGTAGACTTGGTTTCCATGTATCAGGGTCCTGTCTATATGTAGCTCCTACCAAACCAAAGAAGCTCTTGTCTCACCTCAGTGTCGATTTCCTATGATTTGTTTAAGGTGGACAATGAATCATGGGTGTGGTAGATACATTATAATTTGTGTTAGGCAGCTAAAACATCTCGATAAGATTTGGGAACAATTGTATTTATTTAAGTCTGTGATATGGATGTAAATCAGATGAACAGACTTCCTAAGGTAGGTAGGGTCCTTGGCGGAAGAACATGAACTGTACATTATTCCTATTGAAAGGGTTTTAATATTTGCCAAAACAGTCTTGAATAAAGATTTATTTCTTGTTGAGTTTTTATGTATCAGTAAAGGTGGTATTAGTACCTCTCGTTTTATGTTTCGGCTCGCCAGCAGTCTGTCCGTCGCGACTCTCCACGGGCTGAGTACCACCGATCCCTGCAGTGACACACAACATCATAAAGAAGAGAAAATCAAGAAGAATTGTTACTGTTAACATGTAGAAAATTACATTTTCATGAACCATGAGTGACAGAAATCTCATTGTTAAGTGATAATTGTAAAATTGTAAACCTCTTTAGACATTGTACACATTGTATTTCTGTCCAATTTGATTAAGTTTAATGTGATAATGTGAT
>NW_019521787.1:0-551 GCF_002814215.2 Seriola lalandi dorsalis | reverse complement strand
TTTACACATAAACTGACAAAGATACATGATCAAGATGAAAAAGGAAAGGTGTAAGAACATCAGAGCAAAAACATGAATGCCAAAGACTAAATAGAAGACTTTATCAGTGGTGATTTACTCAATGCTTCAAAGTTATACCTTCAACAACTCTAAGACAGTTTTGGTGTTTTACACACAACAAAAAGTCAATAAATTGACAGATAAATTCAGGAAGTACGGTTATGTATCTAATAATGACCCTCAATGAATTTTGTTTTTTTAGAGGACAGGCAGAAACCTGATTAATGACAAGCCTTAGTTCGAGAAGGAAACAGTGGTTCTAAAAACAATCACAAATGCAGGTGGGTGGAGATTAAAAATCGAGGCCACACCCCCTTTAAGCTACACAAGTCTCTGTGGCGCAATCGGTTAGCGCGTTCGGCTGTTAACCGAAAGGTTGGTGGTTCAAGCCCACCCAGGGACGTTTTACACTTAAATTAACAAAGACATGTTATTTATAATGAAAAACCGACCTTCTGCGATGACAGGTAAGGGTAAGAGAAACCCCAAAT
>NW_019521786.1:5343-6725 GCF_002814215.2 Seriola lalandi dorsalis | reverse complement strand
CACGGAAACAATCAGATGCTTCTCAGCAGTAAGACTCTGAAATGACTTCGATTAGAGATGCATACCATTTACAGATTCAGATTTAAAATTGATTTACAAAAACAGCATAAAACTATTATTAAATAAACCATTTACAATTATGTCACAGGAAAAGTAATAAAGCATTTCCTTTATTTCATATTTTAATAGACATTAAAAATAGGAATTAATAAATGAACGATTAATCCACCAATAAATACTTCTGATTTAAAAACAGCATAAACGCTCATTAAATAAAGAACTTACAAATATATTTATTAATTCATGAATAAATAATAGAATTTGAAAAACTATTTGAAAAGACATTTTAAAAGACATTGGAGAGCTAACCAGTGTGTCTCACCAGCACTGAAGACCCAGGGTCCCTGAGAGTGACTAAGCTAATCGATTAGCTAATTGGAAAAGGAAAAACAGCTGGAAAAGGGAAATGGAAATAGAAAATTGATTCCGGAAATGTTTTCCCATTTTTTAAATGTCTTTTCAAATAGTTTTTCAAATTCTATTATTTATTCATGAATTAATAAATGTATTTATAAATTGTTTATTCAACATGAGTTTATGCTCCATTCTTAAAAATGAAGTATTTATTGGTGGATTAAACTTTCATTTATCAATTATTTTTTACAATTCCTATTTTTAATGTCTGTTGAAAAAAAATTAAGGAAATGCTTTATTATTTTTCCTGTGACCTCACTGGTCCTCCATACTTAAAGGTGAGCAGTAAATCAATCTAACGGAGCCAGTGTAAAGAGGCGAGTACAGGGGGGAGCTGATAACCCTGACAGCAGGATTTTGAAGCAGCTGCAGGTGGAGGAGGAAGTCCTGCTGATACCTGAGGAAAGTGCTTTACAACAGTCGAGCCGACAAGAGATAAAAGCAACAACTTTTTGCTGATCAGCAGTTGATAAGAAGGATTTTATCTCAGAGATTATTTGAGCTGGAAGAAACAAGACAGACCAACATTTTAATAAATCAAAATAACCAAATTTTGATTTAGAAAGTATAAGTTTTGATTTACAGGTAGATTTTTATAATTTGTCTTTTATCATTTCTAACTCGTCTGTTTTCTTTTCTTGGCAGAATTGGGTTTCCATAACAAGGACTCAGAGTAACCTGTGGTAAAAAGCTGCATGCAAACATTAACATTAGTAAAAATCAGATGTGTACTGACCTGGGTGGAGGCTGTAGCAGGTGACGTCGCTGCCCTGCAGTCTCTTGGCGAGCTCGTAGGTGAAGAGGATGTTGCACAGTTTGCTGTGGGAGTAGTTCTGGAAGAGCTGGAAGCTGTTGCTGCCCAAAACTAAATCTCTGTGAGTCGTCAGACAGTTGAAATCCACCTTCCC
>NW_019521786.1:1795-4921 GCF_002814215.2 Seriola lalandi dorsalis | reverse complement strand
ATAATAATAATAATAATAACAACGATACTTAAGAAGAGACTAGTTTTAGACTGTTATTTACATTTTAACAAGTCTTTTTTTATTTATCCAGGTTATAGTGACATATATGGTTCACCTATTGTACATTTTAAGATTACACTTATTCGATTTTGGTGGCTAAAGGTCAAAGGTCAAGGTCACCTCACAGAACACTTTTTAGCCATTACGTTAATATTTTAAGGGATTCTGGATAAACAGGGACGTAACCTGGAACTAGTCTCAGTGTGCGAGGGATACGACCACGAGCAGGTGATTTTAGTCTTCTTTAATTTGACAGGCACAGTGAGAGAGAGAGACAAAAAAGTTGGGGAGAGAGAGAGAGGACGACATGCAGCAAAGGGCCACAGGTCGAACCCGAACATGTGGCTGCTGCTGCTGCTGCTTCTACTTTCAGTCCGAACAACACTAGAACTACAAATAACAACAAACTGACCTGCGTTGTTGATGAGGAGGTCCAGCCTGGACTCAGACCGGAGGAAGTTGTCGGCAAAGGACCGAACAGACTTCAGACTTGCCAGGTCGAGCTGCATGAAGATCACCTGGTTGTTCCCCGTCTCCTGATCACACAGCACAACACGATCAGTCAGGTCAGAGGACCTTTAGATCAATACATGGGTTTCCAGCTTTTATCATGTTCCATTATGAGCGTTGTGTTTCTCAGCTTTGTTGTTTTTTTGTTTTTTTTTTACAACAAATATCCTTAAACTAACATTGATACAGAGAAAAGGGCAGATTCACTTTGAATGTATAACTGTGTATCATCAGCATGATGAAAACAAACCTTATTATCACCAGGTGACAACATACTGTGTTATATGTATTTCTACAGAGGAGAAGAGGACCTAGAACGGAGCCTTGAGGTACACCAGATGTAACTGTGTCAGTTAAGTCAGGCATTTTATTAACCACACAATTCCTGGAGAGTGAAACAAGTGAACAATAAACCTGGGAACCTAAATGTCAATGAATGGGGTGATAATCCTGGTGACCCGGTGTGTTGACCTCTACAGTCAGAAACTCTTTCTTTATCTTCACCTGGACAATTTCCTGAATGGCTGCCTCAGCTCGCCCTCTGTCCCGGCAGGCTAGGATCACTCTAGCCCCCCTCCTGGCCAGGTCCATGGCCGTGGTCTTGCCGATGCCAGTGTTTGCTCCTGGAGAACAGGAACACAATCATTTTTAGTAGTATTCCTTGAGACTTGCAATGAAACTAATCATTTGACTAGTTAATGATCCATTTTGCTTTAGAGCTTTACTCTTATTCATTTGAGGATGAATTGGTCTGATTTTCTATTTCTAAATGGAATTAAAGAGTTTTCAATCGTCTTGAATTGGAGTTGATGAAAAAATATTTTTCAAATCCATTAGTAAACGGTTAAATGGATTTATGCATTAATATACTGCTTTTCTAGTCTTATTGACAACTGTGCTTTCCAGTTTGAGTCAAAACCAGCAACAACTCAAAACAGCATGGAAGAAGAAGAAAATGAAAATGGGGGGAGGGGGGATTAAAACAAATTCCTAAAAAAAAGGGCCACATTATGTCTAACATAGATTTCTCCTGACTGTCCACTGAGCACATCAGCTTTACTTCCTTCTTCTCCTGTACAGGCAGCTTTGTCTGTGGCTGTGAACTCACCGGTGACGATGGCAGTTTTCCTGTGTAACTTGGCAGTAGATTTACATCTGGGCAGCTTGAGAACGGTCATGAGGAGAAGAAAATAAAGTCCGACTGACAGAGCTCCAAACAGCAGCAGCTCCTGCATCATCCTGTCTGCAAATACACCAAACTACTGACAGGCAATGAACCAAACACAGTGAGGCAGTCAGTCAGCTGCTTCAGTGTGTGTGTGTGTGTGTGTGTGTGTGTGTGGACTGTTATGCAACAGTTTATCGGCTGTACCAGCAGCTCCACGCCCTTTCCCCTTCACAGCCAGTTTCATGTTTCCTTACAGTTCTTGCACCTAAACTCTGCTGCAGAGATTGGATCAATAACAGTTTACAGGCTGACGGTTCATTCTTAGGAACTCCAGGGAGAGGAAGTCACCATGAGGCAGGAAGAAGGTGGATTAACCTTCAGAAAGTAAAAGCCTGTGATGAAACCTTTGTCACGTGAGTGGGGAAAAGTAGAAGTAGTAGAATAAATATGCAGTTATTCAGTGTGACTGTTCTCAGCTGCTACATGTTGATATAATCAATAATGCTGTTCATATGAATCTTGAATTGCATCACACATTCACAGGGAGATCAGCCACTGTGTCAAGGTTGAATGCTTGAAGCTGACTTCTCCACCTTATGGAAGCCTATAGGGGACTATATTCAAATGATAATGTAATTCCACAAAAGCATTTTAATTTCCCATATATGTATGTGTTATTTGAGTAAAAATGAAAATATAAATTTAATAAACCAATTTTCATTTTCACATACTAGGACCATATTGAAATGAAAAAGGAAAAGCTGTTTGACATTTCATTTTCAAAGTCATGCCCTGCTGCACAGTGGACATTCAAATGTTAATTTAAATTTGAAATTAAAATGCAACAATTAACCTGCACTGTAAAAAAAAGTCCTAATTTTACAGAAAATAACTGAAAATTTACAGTAATATTCAGGTTTTTTTTGTGTGTACTTGTGTACAAAAGTCTGTAAAATTACAGAAATAATCTGTGAATTAACAGCCAAACTTCTATTTTAAGCATTATGCCAATAATGAATTACATTTATTTCCCATTTTGGTAAAGAAAAATTACATACAAATCTACGTTAAATTACTAATTATCTGTAATTAAAAATGTAGCTTGTTATTATAAAGGTTAATGTCCATACAAACAATTTAAAGATCTTCTCTGTAATTTCAGGGTAAATCTTATTAGTTTTATATTTATGTGACTTTTACATTCAAACTTTGTGATTCTGGATGAAATGTAAAAAACTTTTTTTCATCAAATCAAACATTCAAACTTGAAACAGAAAGGTTTGAGGTACTGGAATGTATCCCAGCATGCACTGGGAGGAAAGCAGGAAAATGGTTTATCTCACACACACACACACACATACATACACACATACACACACACACACACA
>NW_019521786.1:0-533 GCF_002814215.2 Seriola lalandi dorsalis | reverse complement strand
AAATTCACCTTTTTATTGGGCTTTGACTGAACACCTCCACGAGCTAACCCAGGTTGACACAGGTTATCAGCCCCGCGGGGCCAGGTGCCGTTAGCATAGCAATCGCTAAGTTATCAGCTAACGCTAGCACTAGCCGGCTAGCTTGGTTAGCAAGGTGCATCTTCACCTGAACTGTGATATTAACAGGGATGCTAATTTTGGCTAGCAAAGAAACAGGCTTAAAACAAAATGTACTTACCAGAAAAAATGAACCGCTGACTCCTCTGAGTCTTTGAGAACAACTGAACACAGAACAAGATATTTACAGGTAAACAACATGTTGGAGCTAAATGTGATGAACTGAATGAGTCACCTAAGAGACGTTAAGTGAATTTATATCCTGCAAAAATATCAGGTAAGAAAACATTTACTCTGTTGTTTTTATGACGTTATTTGTGTTCATGTCGTTTATTTCGGTTTAAAAATAGACGGATAAACCAATGTCATTAAGTATGTGTGTTTACACTGCGTCATTAACGTGTTAAAGTGAAAGC
>NW_019521785.1:11057-19682 GCF_002814215.2 Seriola lalandi dorsalis | reverse complement strand
AGCCGTGGAACCAGGTAAAGGACAGAAAGTTACAACTTCAAATGGATGCTTGTATTTTTTTCTATCCAGGCACAATTGAACCTGTGTCCTTAAGAGCTTTGTGGAGACAAAAATAATATGTTGGTGTAGCCTTTAACACAGCACACTCAGGTTCAGGTTCAGAATACCTTTTCTCAAATGTTAATGTGAAAACAAAAACTCAGAAAACAACCTATTGTGTAAACTGTCAGATTTGTGTATGTAGTATTTTCATGAATTAGGGATCAGAAGGCTTCATTTGTTTCCTCCCAGTCAGAGGTTCGCAGTAATATGAAATTCCCTCTGTGTGTTTTGCTGAGCTGCAGTGGAGGGATTGTAGCATGAAGAGGGAATTGTGTACTATAAAGACTGAACATTTTACTATAGAAGCCTAATATCATCATCTGATTAAAGCCACCATTAACTTTAAAAATACGTAACATACATTTTGGCTTTTTCAGTGACATTCTGCGACCTTGAACATGGTTTGGCTGAACAACATGTTTGTATGAGAAGTTTAACGTGTTAATGTCAGCATAATTTACAAACCAATAACCAAGATATCCGGTTTAGTCAGGCTGACTGTGACCCATGGCTGTACGATGGGTCCATTTTTGTATATAGATATGAAACATAAATTTGTGAAATAATTTTAGCAATTTTTAAAACTCAACTATTAATTATAAAATATTTTATCATTTTTATATTCATAGCGTGTAATAGTTCATTTTTATTTCACAATAAGCAGAAGTCTGCTTATATCGCATGTCAACATTTTCCTACTAACACTTTTATTTCAAAATGTCACATTTAATTGTTGATATTATTGTTGCTCTAGCCAAGAGGTGCTAACTGGCTAAATATGGTAGCAGTTGTTGAGTTTGCTAGCTTAAAAGGCAGATGGATTGTGACTGGCTGAAAAGTGAGAAGGTGGTGACATTGCTGCCATGAAATGTGGCATTAAGAAATAAAACTTAGAATAAAATAAAGGTGTCACGGGGAAGGTTTCTACTTTTGAAAAAGGACATTTTGGAATAAATTATCTCTAATGACAGAAAAAGATCCAATTCGATTCAAGATCCAATAAAGTCATTATCTTATTAGGGCCGAGCACCGGAGGTTCAAGGAACCTATTGTCTTTGGAAGGATTATTATTATTTATGGAATAATTGATTTTTGAGGGGCCTTAGCATACTTGAAAACTCATGTAAATTGGCACAGACCTTAGGGCAGTCAATAATTGCAAGTTTCAATAGTGATCGGGCTTGGGCGTGACAGATGGGCTCCGGCTCGGATGTTTATGAAATTCAGAGGGATTATTGGACGCATCATAAAGGGTTTAGTCCATTTTTTTTTTTTTTTTTAACCAGACAGGAAGTGGGCTTTTTTGGATTTTCCTTTTTCAAACACATTTTGAGGCCTTTAGGATGTTCAAAAACTCACAAAACCGGGCAGACATGTTTATACTCATGAGTAGTTTGATTTGAGCTCTATAGCGCCCCCTAATGGCTTTCAGCATTTTTGAGGGGCAAGGGGTTCACGAAAACTAACAAAAGTTAGCACATGCATCAGATGTGGCTTAACTCGCTTTGGGTGTTGGCCGTGGGTGTGGCAAAATGGCTCAAGGACGCCCCCTAGAAAATTCCAACAAAGTAACCCCCACAGTAAATTTGACCTAGATGCATGAAAATTGGTAGGCATGTGTATTGTCTTGAAATCTGCAAAAAAGCTTTCTGGACCCACTGGCTAAACCCAACCGGAAGTCCGCCATTTTGTTGACATTTTCAGTCGTCGTACTTTAACAAACTTCTCCTAGAATTTGAATCAGGTCAACCTCAAATTGGGTTCATGTAATCTTAAGACCTTTGCGTTGTTAAATTGCTAAGCTTTTTCAGGGTCGTTGAACGGCGTGTCGGTGGCAGCACAGTGAATTTTAATGATTTGCCAACAGAGGAATGTCATGTTTTACAGTAGCCCTTGCAGTAGGATTCACCCAGATGTATGAAAATTTGTAGGTATTTGTAGCCTAGGGAGATCTACAATGGAACTATCCCACTGCCAGAGGCATTCTGTGCTCAAATTCAGCCCAATACGTCAAAACTTATTGGACAGCTTTTCCTCAGTCCGATTTGAGCTGCATTCCTCTTACTGAAGAAGAGTAGAGAGACCCCACAACAAGCAAGAGCTGAAGGAAGCTGGAGTGAAATCATCAGGGAAGATACAAAGCTGCTGATACCTGTGGATAGAAGACTTCAGGCAGTAATTATCGGTGTTTCCAGTGTATTTTTTATACACAATTTGAAGTATTGCATTGGAAAAATTGATGGAAATGGAAGTTTGAAAAAGCACTAAATTACGCAACAAAGGTTTTGAGGTGATTTTCGCCTTTTTCGAAAAAGAGTTTATATGCTTAATGAAAAATGGAAACACCTTTTCTATATAAATTCTGACGTATCGAACATTTAACTTGCATGAGTGATCAGCTGTTTCCACTTTATTATTTATTTATTCCACTACATTTTATTTCAAATTGAATGTGCTAAAGCTCAGAGCCTGAAGGAAAAAAAAAAGTATAACCGTCTAAATACTTCTGGTCTTGCTGTATGCATTCAGAGGACTAATTGGACGACAATACAGAGGTGACAGACTGTCAGGAAACAACATAGACGGGAATTAAAATAAACATGAACACATAAAGTGATTTCAATAATATTTCATAATAAGTTGAGTTTTAGTAATTTCTCAGTTTCACAAATTTTTTTGTTTTTTCATCATTTGTTTATATATTTAACAATTTATTCATATAATTTATTTCATAAATGTCATGTCATTTGACAAGTCAAAATGTCTGTCATGAAAATATCTATTGCGTTCTCTCTCTCAGATGCCTGTGATCTCACACTGGACATAAACACAATAAACAGAAACTTCAAACTGTCTGACAACAACAGGACGGTGACAGTGACGGAGGGGCAGCTGTATCCTGATCATCGAGACAGATACTGGCCACTGCTGTGTAGAAATGGTCTGACTGGTCGCTGTTACTGGGAGGTTGAGTGCGAAGGAAGAGTTTATATAGCACTGACTTACCGAGAGGTTGGAAGGAGAGGAGACAGTGCTGCCTGCAGGTTTGGACGAAATGATCAGTCCTGGAGTTTCTTCTGCTCTGGGAGTTATGGTTACGCTTTCTGGCACAGTGGCGTGAAAACAGACATCCCTCCCCCGTCCTCCTCCTCCTCTGTCTCTAACAGAGTAGGAGTATTTGTGGACTGTCGTGCTGGCATACTGTCTTTCTACAGAGTCTCCTCTAACACACTGATCCTCCTCCACACCGTCAACACCACATTCACTCAACCTCTTTACCCTGGGTTTGAGCTGCGACCTGGTTCCTCAGTGTCCCTGTGTTCAGTGCTGGAGGGATGGTCTCCTCCTGTGTAAAGAAATATTAAACGCAAAGACTATATATATATATATATATATATATATATATATATGTGTGTGTGTGTGTGAGAAATTGACCATGAGAAAAGTTGAACATGATACTAGCTGCTTGTTCGGATTAAATGCAGTTACTGGGGGCAGATCGAATCAGATATATTACAGCAGAGACACAAAGTGCCAGCCAATGAGGTATCTACATTTTTATATCTATGTTGGTTACCTGAACAAACTGCCCAAAGACGCAGCAGTGTGCTGATAAAAGAACAGAAGACTAAGATTAAGAAAAAAATCATTATAAAAAAGTTTTTGTAATTGTTTTATGCAGTTAAACCTGTCTAGTAACATGTACATTTTATATCACTTTTTTTTGGTATTTTATATCACTTTTTTTTTTAACATTGAAAATAACTTTGAATATGGGTTTTAGATGAAGTTAGATTTTTCCTTTAAAAATTAAAAACAAAAAAACAGTTACACAAATAAGTACTATATTTTCAGTAAGATCTTATTGCCCAAATGCTTGTGTGAAAATGTGTTTTATTAATGGAAGAAAATTAACCAGTGATATAGTTGAATTGCACGGGGCTGCCTCCCCATATCTGCAGGGGCTCCAACGGATGTTGTCACTTGTCAAACTTTCACTTTCAAAACCTCGTTGTGACGCAGATGATTTCCACCTGCTAAGACGACGGTGAATGTGTGTTTTTAATGTAAGTTTTCTGTCTTTTCTTCTGAAATCACTCTTGTTGTCTGACAGTTTCAGCCTTTTGTTCGTGCTCACACCGACGTTTGTGTAAATAAAACTGTTGAACGTTGAGACGTGTCCAGGCTGTTTGACCACAGGTTTGACCGCCCGATGGCTCCTCGAGCTTTTAACGACTAAACGTTCATTTAAATGTTGAAAACTGGGTTCAGCTGTTACACGATTAGTTAGTTATCAGTTTGAAAATGTGTTTTATGGTAACGGATGTCTGTTTGTTTGAAAAAAGCGAAAACAGTCACAAACGGTTTAGTTACCGTAACGGTCAGAATACAGGCGCACTTCCTGTTTACGTGTCTTAACCGAGGGGGGTCACAGGTTATGTTTGATTACTGCACTTTGTATGAAGTTCATGGTGTTATTTCTAAAAACGACTTCACTTTATTCAAATGCTTGAAACTTTTGCACATTGCTGTTTATTGTAAGATTAATAATAGTGCTCAGAATGAGCCTAGGTGCACTTTAAAAGGTGAAAATAAGTGAAGAAGAAGAAAGAATAACGTCGCAACAAGTATTTGAGTGATTTGTTCATCATTTACATTTTACACAGATGCCATAATTTCCTTATTTAGGATCAGTTAAGTACATCATCTATAGTATCACAATAATGTAATGTAAATATTTACATGAAGCTGTCTCCACAACAGTCTGGCAACTCCTCAGCCCTGTGCAGATGGTGTGAGTGATGGGCTCCATCTAGTGGTCTAATACCAAAACACATGTTTTTCCTCACTTTTAATGTATGTAGACCATGTTAAACAAATATGATAATGATAGCAGAGTACTTTTACAGAGTTTAAAACATGTCCGGAGAGGAACTTTTCATAATATGGTCATGTTTTTCATCACATTCTGAGTTTGTATTTTCCACTTAAACAATTTTAAGGTTTTAAGTTAACTAATTAGTTTGTTTTTGGTTTCCTCCCAGTCAGAGATCTGTATGTTCGTCATGTGACTGAGAGGAATGACGAGGAATAATGTGTGAGTGCTGACAGCAGGTTGTGTTTGTGTGAGACTCAGACCAAAGTTCAGAGGTGAGATGAGGATCTCTAACGGTCCATGACTCCGATCACTGCTCCATCATTATTCACACTCAAACCTCTGTGTGTGTGTGTTGTGTTGAAGGCCAGAGCAGCAGCAGAGACCAGACTCTCCTGAACCTAAACCCAGCTGTGTGTCCATGGATCCATCTTTGCTGTCTGAAGGAGAACTTCCTTCAAAAACTCAGTAAGTCAACGTAGTCCCAGCTCGCAGGGAACGTTCCCATAGCACTGCATCATGTTCTGTGTTATGGTTGGCAGAACGTTTCTTTTGCAACATTCACACAATGTTTTGTTGATGTTGATCATTTCAGAGAACACTGCTGTCACCTTCTCCAACGCCTCTTATCTCATCATGTCATGTAATAATTAACTTTTCCCAAATGTTCCCAGTAATTTTCAAACTATGGAAATCTGTCATTTTTTAATCGCCATGGTCACTCCGGCGGCAGGACCTAAAACCTTTTAACATGAGAGCAGAAGCTGAATCTGCTGGTGTTGTTTCACCTGACGCTCTTTTTCACCTTGTTCTTTTCCATTTTAGTTCAGTTGCTGATACGTTTGGCCAAAAGCAAACTATCCTAGTGGATGCAAAAAAAACAAAATCAAACTATTAACTAGTTACTTTAACGTGAGTGAATAAGACTTGCTCTATGGAGAGTCCACTCCTGATTAATTTTTATATCCTTCCTTTCATTTCATATCTTGTTCTTAGATTTGACCTGCTGATTAAAAAACTTCACTTGGGGTTTAAACTGTCTGTCTGTTGTGTTTCTATCAGGCTTCATCAGCAGAGACCAGACTGTCCTGCACCCAGCTGTCTGTCTATGAAGAGTGACGAGTCCAAGCTTGAACCTTTTAACTTCGGAGATGGACACCAAGAAAGGTAAGAATTTAAACCTGATTAGTTTGTTATTCTGCAGACGTACCGTACTTCATTACATCTGTTGCTAGTTCATTAACAGATTTGTCAATCAACAGAAAGTTAATGACCAACAGTTCTGATAATCAATGAATTGTTAAAAAATCATATATATTGGAATAGCAGGTAAGATGTCAAGCACAATGGGATGAAGAGTGGGTCGAATGGGAACTGGTGAGGTCAGGCCACCCTGTCAAACTTTATTTGAGACTGAATTTAACGGGGAGTCTGGGTTGTAGAAGATAAAGTCAGACGGGTTCGTCAGGAAGAACAAGTGTGAAAAGCTTTGAAACTGCTGTTTTAAGGCTTTTGAAGATGGCTTCTTAGGACTTCTTTGAACTGGCAACTCCATTGGTCACTGTTTATTTTTAAGTGTATTCATTTCAATTTCCCTTCATATCTGAAACATTACCTAATTCCTTTTAGTTCACAGTACAGCTTAAGGCATACGGATCATCCCTTCTTCCTTACACCCAGAATCAACAAAGAAATAGGACTGGAACAATCTTCCCCGTTCACTCAGGTCTATTACCTCTTTCCATATCTTCAAATCATCTCTTCTTACTCATCTTCAAACATCCTGCTCCTGTTTCTGATCTTTCTCTCTTTTATTTTTTATTTTATTTTTATTTATTTATTTATTTTTCTTCTCTCCTCTCCCTTATGCTGTTTATTATATGTATGTTCATTCTTGTCACCTTGCAGTTGTATTTTCGCAGATGGTTCGCTGATTGTCTCTGATTATGGTATGGGCTGGAAGGGGAGTGACCATGGGAGCAATGTTTGAGTGTACATGTGTATGAGTGTGGTTGTCTCTGCGTCTAATTGTCTTGTGTTGTATTTACCTTTATTATGATTTCCTACTATGATGTCGTTTTTGTGTTTCGTTTGGTTTTGTATCAGCTGTAAGGACCCCCTCGAAAATGAGATGGGACATCTCAAGGGGCTATCCTTGTAAATAAAGAATAAAGAATACAGTGCTCAAGTGGAGAAGTTTGTAGTTTACAGGTTTGACAGGTGTGTTAGTTTCTGTCATACTGTTCTCTACTGGGTCAAATCACGGCTGTGATATCAAAATTTAAGTGTCTCACTAGGTTATTTTAGTTTTAGTAAATGGCACATTCTCTATGGAGTCACACAAGGGTCGACTCATGGATCTTTGCTGTTTGTCCTTTTGCCTCCTCATCAGCAAATTGAACATAAGTTATAACAGCTACACAGATGACAAAGGTTTAAGTTTTCGTGTCATAGATTTTGTGTGGTTTTTACATTTACCCGCTGATAAAAATCCTGTTCCTCTATAAGTTTTAAACAGTTCTTCTGTTGTCATTCCTGTTTCTGTCAGGGTTCATCAGCAAATACCCGACTGTCTGTCTATGAAGAGCAACTGGTCCATGATTGAACCTGTTAACTTCAGAGGTGAAAACTCTGCTCCAGAAAAGTAAGAATTTAAACCAGATGAGTTTGTTATTCTGCAGTTCTTCTGAAAAGAGCAAAAAGAATCTGTCAACTGATTTGAGCAATGAAAACAACACACAAACAGAAAAAGTACCAGAGTGCGACACTGAGGCAGCCATCTTCAGCAGCATCTGAAATCTTGTTTTTAAATCGCTTAAGTCATGTAATTTATTGAAGAGAAATATCTGAAAACACGTCTGTTGGAATATGGAAACATCATACTATGTTTTCTTTAGGGTTGAGCAGCAAAAGTTTGAGTTTCCCCGTGATGAGTCTGTCCAGCAGCATCCGACAGACCTGGACGCCATATATATGGTGAATAAATGTTAAAGCACAACTTTTACTTACTTTACTTTACTGAAAATAAGCAAAACAAACCTAATTTGAAATTGTATGTATGCTTTTGTTCCAGCATCTTGAGCAGAACATTGTCAATTATGTAAAGAACGAGCTGAAGAAGTTTCAGAAGGTTCTGAGTCCAGATTACCCAGAATGCTTAAAGACGAATGAGGATGAGGAGGTGTTGGACGGTGAGGATGGAAAGCAGAGTACGAGCACCAGAGAAGCATTTCTGGAGATCACCTTACACTTCCTGAGGAGAATGAAGCAGGATGATCTGGCTGAAAGTTTGCAGAGCAGTAAGAGTCGTTCCACCATCAGCTTTCTCACATTTACACCAACATCCACTCACTGCTGTTGTTTGCTTTGTCTTAATTCAGGAACTACTGCTGCAGTTTGTCAACGTCAACTCAAATCTAGCCTGAAGAAGAAGTTCCAGTTTGTGTTTGAGGGGATCGCTAAAGCAGGAAACCCAACCCTTCTGAACCAGATCTACACAGAGCTCTACATCACAGAGGGAGGGACTGGAGAGGTCAATCATGAACATGAGGTCAGACAGATTGAAACAGCATCCAGGAAACCAGACAGACCAGAAACAACCATCAGACAAGAAGACATCTTTAAAGCCTCACCTGGAAGAGACGGAC
>NW_019521785.1:4346-10708 GCF_002814215.2 Seriola lalandi dorsalis | reverse complement strand
CCAATCAGATCCCTCCTGAGTGTGTTGACGTGGTGACAGAGGTCAGAGGGTTCACTGACCCACAGAAGGAGGAGTACTTCAGGAAGAGGTTCAGAGATGAGGAGCAGGCCAGCAGGATCATCTCCCACATCAAGACATCACGAAGCCTCCACATCATGTGCCACATCCCAGTCTTCTGCTGGATCACTGCTACAGTTCTGGACGAGGTGTTGAAAACCAGAAGGAGAGGAGAGCTGCCCAAGACCCTGACTGAGATGTACATCCACTTCCTGGTGGTTCTGCTAAAAAGAAAGAACGTCAGGAATGATGGAGGATCTGCGTCAGATCCACACTGGAGTCCAGAGAACAGGAAGATGATTGAGTCTCTGGGAAAACTGGCTTTTGAGCAGCTGCAGAAAGGAAACCTGATCTTCTATGAATCAGACCTGACAGAGTGTGGCATCGATATCAGAGCAGCCTCAGTGTACTCAGGACTGTTCACACAGATCTTTAAAGAGGAGAGAGGCCTGTACCAGGACAATGTGTTCTGCTTCGTCCATCTGAGTGTTCAGGAGTTTCTGGCTGCTCTTCATGTCCATCTGACCTTCATCAAGTCTGGACTCAATCTGATGTCAGAAGAACAATCAACTTCCTGGTGGTCTAAACTGTTCGGAAACAAACCCGAACCAACAGTCTTCTACCAGAGAGCTGTGGACGAGGCCTTACAGAGTCCTAATGGACACCTGGACTTGTTCCTCCGCTTCCTCCTGGGTCTTTCACTGCAGACCAATCAGACTCTTCTACGTGGCCTGCTGACGCAGACAGGAAGTGGCTCACAGACCAATCAGGAAACAGTTCAGTACATCAAGAAGAAGATCAATGAGAATCTGTCTCCAGAGAAAAGCATCAACCTGTTCCACTGTCTGAATGAACTGAATGATCGTTCTCTAGTGGAGCAGATCCAACATTACCTGAGATCAGGACGTGTCTCCACTGATAAACTGTCTCCTGCTCAATGGTCAGCTCTGGTCTTCATCTTACTGTCCTCAGAAGAAGATCTGGACATGTTTGACCTGAAGAAATACTCTGCTTCAGAGGAGGCTCTTCTGAGGCTGCTGCCAGTGGTCAAAGCCTCCACCAGAGCTCTGTAGGTGCACAGATAACTGTAGATACTAACGATAATTATCATGTGTAGGATTCAAGAAAACTTAATTAAACATGTAGGGTTAGGGTTTCACCAATTATGACCAATTAATGTGATCATTGATAAGAGAAGGCCACCATATTACTGTGAAGCTTTTTACATTTTGGCCAATAGAAAAATTGTTTGTCACTAACTCTCCTTCAGGTTGAGCGGCTGTAATCTGTCAGAGAGAAGCTGTGAAGCTCTGACCTCAGTCCTCAGCTCCCAGTCCTCTAGACTGAGAGAACTGGACCTGAGTAACAACGACCTGCAGGACTCAGGGGTGAAGCTGCTGTCTGCTGGACTGCAGAGTCCACACTGTAAACTGGAGACTCTCAGGTCAGATCACATGCTTTTTTCTCTGATGCTTTTGTGTAATAGTGCATTTTGTATAATGTCCAATATATAGTGTTGTCTGTGATGGAACAAAAATGTTCCCCTTATTTCTACTGTCTTCTCAATGTCAATAATGCTGAGAGCACTGTCAATCATAAAGGATACTGCTAATGTTCCTGTTTAACAGAACAAATGGTGTTGTGCTTACAGCCACTGCACAGTCCTTGGAATTTTATCACCTAGAGCACAAAGACATTTTTTCTTCATTGATTATTTTATCAGGGTGAATCAAAACAGACTCACAGAGAAATGCTGTGAGGACATCTCATCAGTTCTCAGCTCCCAGTCTTCTAGTCTGAGAGAGCTGGACCTGAGTAACAATGATCTGCAGGATTCAGGAGTGAAGCTGCTCTCGGCTAGACTGGAGAGTCCACACTGTACACTGGAGACTCTCAGGTCAGCTCACATTCTGATGTGTAATAGTGTATTCTACTTCAAACTTGCGCTTGCCGACACTGAACAGTCTTTGAAATTTTACCACCTATAACACAAAGAAAATTTTTGTTTCCATGAATTTTTGTATCAGGTTGACTCAAACCGGACTCACAGAGAAATGCTGCAAGGAAATCTCATCAGTTCTCAGCTCCCAGTCCTCTAGACTGAGAGAGCTGGACCTGGATAACAATGATCTGCAGGATTCAGGACTGAAGCTGCTGTTTCCTGATCTGGAGAGTCCACACTGTACCCTGGAGACTCTCAGGTCAGATCACACTGTGATTCTCCACTGCTGAAACAAAACATTTTTTTTCTTAAAATCCTTCTACAATGCAGAAATATTCCTTCACTTTCTACTGAGTCATTTATTAGGAAGTGACATTTGCCATCTATCATACCCTCCCCCCATCTTTGGTACTCCTAAATTAATATCTCAGCCTACAGATAGCATGACAGGGAAACAGTATTAACACTATTAGAGGGTGGACAGACTTCAACATAAGACTTGTTGTTTGTATGTTTTAGTATAATAGGCTTGTTAAGCTAAAATTGAATTATCATGAACAAGCTAAAGTGGAGCTATCTGTGTGTAGCCTAACTGCTTTGCCTAATTAACTATATCTTAAAATTCAACAAATTCTTGTAGACTTAGACAGCTGCGTTTTTTTACAAGGGTATGAGTTTTGCTGGAAAATTACTTTTGTTAACATTATAATCCAAAAAAATCTAAGTTCCTTTTTGAAAAATATAATTAAAAAATAATGAGTTGTACTGATAAGATCCTAATGATAACTTTACCTGCTGACAACTACACTGAATCTTGTCCTCCTAAATGACCCTGAGCATGGCTCAAAAATGAAGCAGCTAAAACAAAAAAGATTTTTTTCTTGTAGGTTGTCTCAAACCAGACTGACAGATGATTGCTGTGAGCAGATCTCATCAGTTCTCAGATCCCAGTCCTTTAGACTGAGAGAACTGGACCTGAGTAATAACGACCTGCAGGATTCAGATTTGAAACTGCTCTCTCCTGGACTGAAAAGTCCAAACTGTAAACTGGAGACTCTCAGGTCAGGCTTCAGTTTCTTCAATCAAAACCCTAATGAGTGATGGCTTTTCTAACTTGACTCAGTGAAATCAAGAAGTGTGATGCTTTGTGAATCATAGAAACAGTGTCACAGTCCTGTATCACTAACTTTCCTCCAGGTTGAGTGGCTGTAATCTGTCAGAGAGAAGCTGTGGAGCTCTGGCCTCAGTCCTCAGCTCCCAGTCCTCTAGACTGAGAGAACTGGACCTGAGTAACAACGACCTGCAGGATTCAGGGGTGAAGCTGCTCTCTGCTGGTCTAAAGAGTCTACACTGTACACTGGAGACTCTCAGGTCAGGATTTAACCAGTTAACCAGTTATTCAACAAATATATAGGTTACAAGCTGAAAGAAAAGTCAGTTGTCTAAGTGTGTTTGTCTATGTCTATGTCTACAGGGTGTCAGGCTGTCTTGTCACTGAGGCAGGTTGTTCTTCTCTGGTCTCGGCTCTAAGATCCAAACCCTCCCATCTGAGAGAGCTGGACCTGAGCTACAATCATCCAGGAGACTTAGGAGTAAAGCTGCTGTCTGCAGAACTGGAGGATCCACAGTGTAGACTGGATACTTTCAGGTATGAACAGACAACAACAGCTCACCCTGCTTCTCTATCAGGCCAACATTTCTTCTCATGAACCGGTTGTTTCAGTGATGCTGATAAGATTTTGGTTGGGGTGTGTGCTTTCCTGAAAAGGCACTTAAAAATCGAATTTATTTTTACTGAACCTCACTATCACACTTTTCTCTTACACCCCCCACACCCCCACCCCCAATGGTGCAAAACATTTCAACTGTTTTTTAATATCTCAAATTTTATCATTTATTCTTTTATTGTTTGTCCTCAATTTTATCTTGTCTCGTGAAGCACTTTGTAACTGTGTTTTGAGAGGTGCTATAGAAATGAAGCTTATTATTATCATTAATCAATTAATTAAGACTTGGTTTCTTCCTCCAGGTTGGAGCATGGTGGAGAGCAGAGGCTGAAACCTGGTCTGAGGAAGTGTAAGTGTGTCCTCACTTTGATTCATGGAAACAAGGCAGCGCATGTTAAAGATGTCTAAATAAAAAGCTTGTGTATCTGCAGTCAACTCTCGGTTTGAAAGATCCAAAAGGTTGAATCCCTGAGAGGTTTTTATTTTAATAACCAACAATGAATCCATCAGTTGTCTTGACGATAAACTGCTGCCGTCTTGTTCTCCCCATCAGACGCCTGTGAACTCACACTGGACACAAACACAGTGAACACAAACCTCGAACTGTCTGACAACAACCGGACGGTGACAACAGTAAAGGAGCAACTGCCGTATCATGATCATCTGCACAGGTTTGCCAACTGGCAGCTGCTGTGTGAAGATGGTCTGACTGGTCGCCACTACTGGGAGGTGGAGTGGGCAGGAAAGGTTGATGTAGCAGTGGCTTATAGAAACATCAGAAGGAGAGGAAACAGGGATCACTGCAGATTTGGAGTGAACGGTCGGTCCTGGAGTCTCCTCTGCTCTGATGGTGATCGTTACACTGTGTGGCACAATAACAAAAGAACAGACCTCCCTCCTTCCTCCTCCTCCGCCTCCTCCTCCTCCTCTTCCTCCTCCTCCTCCTCCTCCTCCTCCTCCTCCTCTGTCTCTAACAGAGTAGCAGTGTATGTGGACTGTCCTGCTGGTTCTCTGTCCTTCTACAGAGTCTCCTCTGACTCACTGATCCACCTCCACACCTTCAGCACCACCTTCACTCAACCTGTCTACCCTGCGTTCGGGTTCTGGGGCTTTGGTTCGTCAGTGTCTCTGTGTTCACCGGAGGAAGCTGGTTCTCTTGTGTAGAAAAAATCAACCAATCAAAAACCTACACGATGCCCATGTGAGACGGACAGCACTTCCTGTGTAGATAAACCTTTATTCTCGCAGGCGTCTTCAAAGTTACAAAACAAATCACTTCGAACTGCTCAACATGTTATAATTTCTGTTCCAAACATATTTAAATCAACCTGATGACCAAAAACATTTGTTTGACTGTCTTTATGTGTAGAAATGTAAAAATCAATGTTATATTTAAACAAATATTCCAGTGTGTGTACTGTGTACATTTGTTTTAAATGCGAGGAAATAAATCTGTGATGAATTTAAATAGTTATTTTTGTTGTAGCTGGTCCTCAGCTTCACACATACAGTATGTCAGTGTACTATTTTACAGAACAAAGAACAAAAGGACAGGTTTGCGTTGTGACTCTTGACTTGAGGTCAAATTTTAAAAGTGCTGACTTTCATATTCAGTTTGAAGATGAATGAATAGTGACAGGAGGTAATCGGACAAGTTCAACAGGAACTCAGTCATATTCTGTGATTTTATTTTTACTCATATTTAATATCTGATTTTACTGTGTCAGGTCTGGGCAGCAGCCATCTTCTTTTTTCTGATCTGGTCTGAAACACATGAGCTGAACTGACCTGCTCTCCACAAAATCTTTAGGATCATCAACAGCTGCTGACGGTCAGTGAAGGGAGTGAAAGGTTGTTTAGTGTAGGTTACCTTTAGAGTCTGAATACAGGTGCTCCTCCACCCTGTGCAGACGGTGTGGTAATGTGCTCCATCTAGTGGACTGATAGCAGAACTACATCAGCAAACGGGGAAGGAGGAGGGACTGCAGCCATTTTCTCTACACAGTTTGTGTTTAATGACGTCAACCTGCGTGAATTTACATCTTGTTCTCAAACTGAAAGCAGAATTATCAGGTTTATTATTACATTACATCGTCCCACCAGGAGATTCATCACTGTTTCTACTCTTAGATACCTGAAAAGATTCTTTCGGTGCAAATAAACTCCTTTCTTGAAGAAAACAATTACCTGGAGTGATTCCAGTTTCAGCCAGGCTTTAGAACAAACCACAGAACTCAACACAGCTCTGACTAAAGTAATCGGCAACCTCACACTAAACTGATGAAAGTAAGGTGTCGGTTCTTGTCTTCAGCGCAGTGTCGATGCGACACGGCATCCTGGAGGTTTGTCTTTCAGTGTGTTAATCTAGTTCAAAACACACAACACGGAAAAAATTCAAAGTTAAATGAGAACAAAACTGAAATGATACTAGTGGGCCTCAAGACAAAAAGAAAAATACTGTTTAGTGACCTGAGGAAATTAACTCCCTGGATTAAATCTGAGGTTACTTGTCTTGGAATTAGATCTAAATTTCAAGTCCCACAGCAACCAGCAGTTTTTTAAAAAGTTGGTGCAATTTACAGAAACTCTGTGATTAATAAATTCTGTTACATCAGCTGACTGCATCTTTGTCTGAC